>NC_048581.1:91205008-91345008 GCF_013265735.2 Oncorhynchus mykiss | reverse complement strand
TGGAGCACCGCCCTGAAGAATCCAGATACTGTAGGTAGAGAGGTATGGAGCACTGCTCTGAAGAATCAAGTTGCTGTAGGTAGAGAGGTATGGAGCACTGCTCTGAAGAATCAAGTTACTGTAGGTAGAGAGGTATGGAGCACTGCCCTGAAGAATCCAGCAACTGTAGGTGGAGAGGTGTAGCTGAACCAGGGATTTACTTGGACAGACACTCAGGAGCTGCTTTGTCTCTTTTCTCTCTATCCTTTCACTGAATGGTAGTTAGAAGGTCCAATCTGTCATTCCCACTACCTCGGCTTGAAATCTCTCTGCTGCCATTGACATCCCACTACCTCGGCTTGAAATATCTTTGCTGCCATTGACATCCCACTACCTCGGCTTGAAATCTCTCTGCTGCCATTGACATCCCACTACCTCGGCTTGAAATATCTCTGCTGCCATTGACATCCCACTACCTCGCCTTGAAATCTCTATGCTGCCATTGACATCCCACTACCTCGCCTTGAAATCTCTCTGCTGCCATTGACATCCCATTACCTCGCCTTGAAATCTCTCTGCTGCCATTGACATCCCACTACCTCGCCTTGAAATCTCTCTGCTGCCATTGACATCCCACTACCTCGCCTTGAAATCTCTCTGCTGCCATTGACATCCCACTACCTCGCCTTGAAATCTCTCTGCTGCCATTGACATCCCACTACCTCGCCTTAAAATCTCTCTGCCTCCATTGACATCCCACTACCTCATCTCAATGTATCTCACTGCTGCCGTCGACTGAGGAACACAGAGGAGAATACTAACCCAGATGTAGACAAGTACATGTGATGTGAAGTCTACGGACAGATACCTGCAATGTTTTTTTCTATCGATTATACAGTGAGGGTGCAAAACAATAGGAATATTATTTCTATATCCCCATCCCCTTCTTACCTCAGAACAGCCTCAATTCGTCTGGGCATGGACTCTACAAGGTGTTGAAAATATTCCACAGGGATGCTGGTCCACGTTGACTCCAATTCTTCCCACAGTTGTGTCAAGTTGGCTGGATGTCCTTTGGGTGTTGGACCATTCGTGTTACACACGGGAAACTGTTGAGCGTGAAAAACCAAGCTGCGTTGCAGTTCTTGATACACTCAAGCCGGTGTGCCTGGCTCCTACAGTGGGGAGAACAAGTATTTGATACACTGCCGATTTTGCAGGTTTTCCTACTTACAAAGCATGTAGAGGTCTGTAATTTTTATCATAGGTACAATTCAACTGTGAGGGATGGAATCTAAAACAAAAATCCAGAAAATCACATTGTAAGATTTTTAAGTAATTAATTTGCATTTTATTGCATGACATAGGTATTTGATACATCAGAAAAACAGAACTTAATATTTGGTACAGAAACCTTTGTTTGCAATTTCAGAGATCATACGTTTCCTGTTGTTCTTGACCAGGTTTGCACACACTGCAGCAGGGATTTTGGCCCACTCCTTCATACAGACCTTCTCCAGATCCTTCAGGTTTCGGGGCTGTTGCTGGGCAATACGGACTTTCAGCTCCCTCCAAAGATTTTCTATTGGGTTCAGGTCTGGAGACTGGCTAGGCCACTCCAAGACCTTGAGATGCTTCTTACGGAGACACTCCTTAGTTGAACTGGCTGTGTGTTTCGGGTCATTGTCATGCTGGAAGACCCAGCCACGACCCATCTTCAATGCTCTTACTGAAGGAAGGAGGTTGTTGGCCAAGATCTCGCAATACATGGCCCCATCCTTCCTCCCCTCAATACGGTGCAGTCGTCCTGTCCCCTTTTGCAGAAAAGCATCCCCAAAGAATGATGTTTCCACCTCCATGCTTCACGGTTGGGATGGTGTTCTTGGGGTTGTACTCATCCTTCTTCTTCCTCCAAACACGGCGAGTGGAGTTTAGCCCAAAAAGCTCTATTTTTGTCTCATCAGACCACATGACCTTCTCCCATTCCTCCTTTGGATCATCCAGATGGTCATTGGCAAACTTCAGACGGGCCTGGACATGCACTGGCTTGAGCAGGGGGACCTTGCATGCGCTGTAGGATTTTAATCCATGACGGCGTAGTGTGTTACTTATGGTTTTCTTTGAGACATTGGTCCCAGCTCTCTTCAGGTCATTGACCAGGTCCTGCCTTGTAGTTCTGGGCTGAATCCTCACCTTTCTTATAATAATTGATGCCCCACGAGGTGAGATCTTGCATGGAGCCCCAGACTGAGAGTGATTGACCGTCATCTTGAACTTCTTCCATTATCTAATAATTGCGCAAACAGTTGATGCCTTCTCACCAAGCTGCTTGCCTATTGTCCTGTAGCCCATCCCAGACTTGTGCAGGTCTACAATTTTACCCCCGATGTCCTTACACAGCTGTCTGGTCTTGGCCATTGTGGAGAGGTTGGAGTCTGTTTGATTGAGTGTGTGGACAGGTGTCTTTTATACAGGTAATGAGTTCAAACAGGTGCAGTTAATACAGGTAATGAGTGGAGAAGAGGAGGGCTTCTTAAAGAAAAATGAACAGGTCTGTGAGAGCCAGAATTCTTACTGGTTGGTAGGTGATCAAATACTTATGTCATGCAATAAAATGCTAATTAATTACTTAAAAAGCATACAATGTGATTTTCTGGATTTTTGTTTTAGATTCCGTCTCTCACAGTTGAAGTGTACCTATGATACAAATTACAAGCCTCCTCATGCTTTGTAAGGAGGAAAACCTGCAAAATCGGCAGTGTATCAAATACTTGTTCTCCCCACTGTACATCAAAGGCACAAATGTACTTTTTGTATTTTTATTCTTGCCAATTCATCCTTCTTATGACTGCAATCCCGTTAAAGGGACAACAGCCTGTGAAAGTGCAGGGCACCAAATTCAAAACAACAGAAATCTCATAATTAAAATTCCTCAAACATACATGTACCTGATACCGTTTTAAAGGTAATCTTGTTGTTAATCCCACCGCAGTGTCCGATTTCAAATAGGCGAAAGCACCACAAACGATTATGTTAGGTCACCACCAAGCCACAGAAAAACTCAGCTATTTTTCCAGTCAAAGAGAGGAGTCACAAATAGAGATAAATTTAATCACTAACCTTTGATGATCTTCATCAGATGACACTCATAGGATTTCATGTTATACAATACATATATGTTTTGTTTGATAAAGTTCATATTTATATAAAAAAATCTCAGTGTACATTGGTGCGTTACATTCACCACTTCCAAAAATATCCGGTGATATTGCAGAGAGCCACATCATTTAACAGAAATACTCATTATAAATGTTGATGAAAATTCAAGTGTTAGACAAAAGATATACCTCTCCTTAATGCAACCGCTGTGTCAGATTTTTTTTTTTTTTAACTTTACGGAAAAAGCAAACCATGCAATAATCTGAGACGGCGCTCAGGAAAGAAGAAAAAAATATCTGCCATGTTGGAGTCAACAGAAATCAGAAATAACCTTATAAATATTCCCTTACCTTTTATGATCTTCATCAGAATGCACTCACAGGAATCCTAGTTCCACAATAAATGTTTGATTTGTTCGATAATGTCCAGCATTCATGTCCAAGTAGCTACTTTTGTTAACTTCAAACAGTTATCTTACAGTTCGTAGAAACATTTCAAACTAAGTATAGAATCAATCATTAGGATGTTTTTATCATAAATCTTCAATAATGTTCCAACCGGAAAATTCCTATGTGTGTAGAGAATGGAATGCAGGTCGCTATCATGTGAAATGCGCATGACCAGGAAATGGCTCTCTGCCAGTAACCTGACTCATTCAGCTCTCATTCAGCCCCACATCACAGTAGAAGCCTCATTCAAGTTACTAAAGACGGTTGACATCTAGTGGAAACCCTAGGAAGTGCAACTTGATCCATATCCCACTGTGGGAATTCAATAGGGGCTGCGTTGAAAATCGACCAACCTCAGATTTCCTGTTTGTATTTTTTCTCAGGTTTTTGCCTGCCATATTATTATGTTATGTTATACTCACAGACATCATTCAAACAGTTTTAGAAACTTCAAAGTGTTTTCTATCCAATACTAATAATAATATGCATATATTAGCAACTGAGACTGAGGAGCTGTTTACTCTGGGCACCTCTGGGCACCTTTCATCCAAGCTACTCAATACTGCCCCTGCAGCCATAAGAAGTTATTCATGGCACATATGCACAATTCATGTCTCAAGGCTTAAAATTCCTTCTGTGACCTGTCTCCTCCCCTTCAACTACACTGATTGAAGTGGATTTAATAAGCAACATAAATAAGGGGCCATAGCTTTCACCTCGATTCACCTGATCAGTCTGTCATGGAACAAGTTCCTAATGTTTTGTCACTCAGTGTAATATTCTTCCAACTTTTATTTTTTATTTATTTTTATTTTACCTGTATTTAACCAGGTAGGCAAGTTAAAGAACATGTTCTCATTTACAACTGCGACCTGTCCAAGATAAAGCAAAGCAGTACGACACAAACAACAACACAGAGTTACATATGGAATAAACAAACATACAGTCAATAACACAATAGGAAAAGTCCATATACAGTGTGTGCTTATGAGGTAAGATAAGGGAAGTAGGCAATAAACCGGCCATGGTGGAGAAATAATTACAATTTAGCAATTTAACACTGGAGTGATAGATGTACAGAAGATGAATGTGCAAGTGGAGATACTGGGGTGCAAAGGAGAAAAAAATAAAAAATAAAAAATAACAGTATGGGGATGGGCTATTAACAGATGGGCTATATACAGGTGCAGTGGTCTGTGAGCTGATCTGACAGCTGGTGCTTAAAGTTAGAGAGAGAGATATGAGTCTCCAGCTTCAGTGATTTTTTTGCAATTCGTTCCAGTCATTGGCAGCAGAGAACTGGAAGGAAAGGCCGGCCAAATGAGGAATTGACTTTGGGGGTGACCAGTGAAATCTACCTGCTGGAGTGCGTGCTATGGGTGGGTGCTGCTATGGTGATCAGTAAGCTGAGATAAGGTGGGGCTTTGTAGATGACCTGGAGCCAGTGGGTTTGAGAACAGGCCCTCCGATTTTACACACTGAACTCTGTCTGAGAAGTAGTTGGTGAACCAGGCGAGGCAGTCATTTGAGAAGCCAAGGCTGTTGAGTGTGCCAATAATAATGTGGTGATTGACAGAGTCGAAAGCCTTGGCCAGGGCCAGGAATACAGCTGCACAGTTTTGTCTCTTATTGATCGTGGTTATTATATAGTTTAGGACCTTGAGCGTGGCTGCACCCATGACCAGCTCGGGAATCAGATTTTATACCGGAGAAGGTACGGTGGGATTCAAAATGGTCGGTGATCTGTTTGTTAACTTGGCTTTCGATGATATTAGAAAGGCAGGGTGGGATAGATAAAGGTCTGCAGAAGTTTTGGTCTAGAGTGTCTCCCCCTTTGAAGAGGGGGATGACCGCGACATCTTTCCAATCTATAGGGATCTCAGATGATACGAAAGAGAGGTTGAACAGGCTATTTATAGGGGTTGTAACAATTTCTGCAGAAACCTTTTAGAAAGAGAGGGTCCAGATTGTCTTTTCCATTTGATTTGTAGGGGTCCAGACTATTGCAGCTCCTACAGAGGATTGGCTACCTGGATTTGGGTGAAGGAGAGATGGGGGAGGCTCGGGCAAGTTGCTGTGGGGGGGGGGGGGGGGGGGGGTGCAGGGCTGTTGACCTGGGTAGGGGTAGCCAGGTGGAAGGCATGGCCAGCCGTAGAAAAATGCTTATTGAAATTCTCAATTATCATGGATTGAATGGTGGTGACAGTGTTTCCTAGCCTCAGTGCAGTGGGCAGCTGGGAGGAGATGCTCGTATTCTCCATGGAATTTACAGTGTCCCAGAACGTTTTGTAGTTTGTGCTACAGGATGCAAATTTCTGTTTGAACAAGCTAGCCTTTGCTTTCCTAACTGCCTGTTTATATTGGTTCCAAACTTCCCTGAAAAGTTGCATATCGAGGGGCTATTCGATGCTAATGCAGTACTCCACAGGATGTTTTTGTGCTGGTCAAGGGCAGTCAGGTCTGGAGTGAACCAAGGGCTATATCTGTTCCTGGTTCAACATTTTTTGAATGGGGCATGCTAAGACGGCGAAGAAAGCACTTTTAAAAAACAACAAGGCATCCTCTACTGAGGTCAATATTCACCAATATCCACCAGGATACCCGGGCCAGGTCGATTAGAAAGGCCTGCTTGCTGAAGTGTTTTAGGGAATGTTTGACAGTGATGAGGGGTGGTCGTTTGACCGTAGACCCATTATGGATGCAGGCAATGAGGCAGTGATCGCTGAGATCTTGGTTGAAGACAGCGTATTTGGAAGGCAGGTTGGATGGGATGATATCTATGAGGGTGCCCATGTTTACGGATTTGGGGTTGTACCTGGTAGGTTCATTGATAATTTGTGTTAGATTAACTTCTTATGGCTGCCATCCCGTTAACGGGATAATTGTCATCAAGAACGGCTGAATTGCATAGTTCAAATAATATTACTAAAAATATTTATATTCATGAAATCACAAGTGCAATATAGCAAAATACAGCTTAGCCTTTTGTTATTCCACCTGTAGTGTCAGATTTTGAAAATATGCTTTACAGCGAAAACAATCCAAGCGTTTGAGTAAGTTAATTGATCGCTCGACAAAACATTATGTACACCTAGAATCAAGTAGCTTGGTCACGAAAATCAGAAAAGCAATCAAATTAATCGTTTACCTTTGACGATCTTCGGATGTTTTCACTCACAACACTCCCAGTTGCACAATAAATGTTCATTTTGTTCCATAAAGATTATTTTCATATCCAAAATAACTTCGTTTGTTTTGGTGCATTATGTTCAGAAATCCACAGGAAAGAGCGGTCACGACAACGCAGATAAATTCCAAATAGTATCCGTAATGTCCACAGAAACATGTCAAGCGTTTTTTATAATCAATCCTCGGGTTGTTTTTAAATATATAATCGATAATATATCAACCGCAACGGTCTTTTTCAGTTGGAGAGGGAAAGGCAATGGCTGCCCAAACTCTGTTACGCGTACAAAACGCTGTTGGCACTCGGCCATACAATGACACAATGTTATCTTTCTAGCTCATTTTTCAAAATAAAAGCCTGAAACTATGTCTAAAGACTGTTGACACCTCGAGGAAGCGATAGGAAAAGGAATCTGGTTGATATCCCTTTACCTGGAGCAAAAGCAGGCTATGGAACATGGAGTTTTCAAAATAGAAGCAACTTCCTGGTTGGATTTTCCTCAGGGTTTCGCCTGCAATATCAGTTCTGTTATACTCACAGACAGTATTTTGACAGTTTTGGAAACGTTAGAGTGTTTTCTATCCAATACTAATGATAATATACATACATTAGCAACTGAGACTGAGGAGCAGGCCGTTTAGTTTGGGCAACTTATTCATCCAAGCTTCTCAATACTGCCCCGCAGCCATAAGAATTTAAGGGCATCTAGCTTAGATTGTAGGATGGCCAGGGTGTTAAGCATGTCCCAGTTTAGGTCACCTAACAGTACAAACTCTGATGATAGATGTCCAGGGCACAGCTGGGGGTAGAAGGTGGTCTATAGCAAGCAGCAACGGTGAGAGACTTTTGGTAGGATGTGAATACAGTGTAGGTAAACCTAGGCATTGAGTGACGATGAGAGAGGTATTGTCACTAGAGACACCATTTAAACCAGGTGAGATCAACACATGGGGCTAGCAGGCTAGCAGAAGGGCCTTAGGGGAACACGATGGACGAGTCAGTTGTAGCCCCCTCAGGCGGTTACCTCGGCAGGACAGTCGTAATGGATTGGCAGAGCTCTGTGTAGTAAATGGGTCCAGGCCAATTGGCTAAATAGGTATTGTAGCCCAAGGAGTGGCTGATGGACCTCTTCAGCTAACAGTCCAATATGCTCTAGACAGCTAGCGGGCCGTGACGAGCAGGCTAGCAGATGGGCATTCAGGGGACGTCGCGACAGAGGAGCCTGTTGAGAACCAACTCGGGCGGATTACAAAGGTAGACAAGTCATGAAGGATCGGCGGGGCTCCGTATCGGCAGTAAAAGGGGTCCAGGGCAATTTACATAATAGGTATTGTAGGCCACGGAGTGGCTGATGGACCTATTCAGCTAGCTAGGAGATGGGCCTAGCATAGGTTAGCTCCAGGCTAATTGGTGCTTGCTTCGGGACAGAGACGTTACCCTGGAGTGGCCACTCGGATAGCAGCTAGCTAGCTGCAATGATCCAGGTGAAAAGATTCAGAACTTGCTGTCGGAATCCGGAGATGTGGACTGAGTTGAATCGCGCTGTGCAGACTGGCAGCTGTCCGGGAAAATGGTTAGCTGATGACGGCTAGCTGACTACTAGCTAGTAGCTAGTTCGGTGGCTAGCTTCTGTTGGGGGGTTCCGGTTCTAAAGTAAAGAAACTAGCAGATCCATACCACATTGGGCGATGCGAGTTGCAGGAGAGTATGTTGGAGTTGGTATGTTGGTATTTAAAAAATATATTTGAAATATTTAAGTGAAGAAAATCAGAAGAAAAAAATATATATACACGGACACGACAAGACAAAGACAAAGACGCATCTTGGAAGAACCTACATGTGAAGACTACAGATTCCTTTGTTTACATAGTTATAATGATAATATCCCCTCTTTCAAAGTATCACATTCCTTTCCATTTTGTAACAGGCATTGTGTGTGTTGAAGTGAGTCATGTGGGAAACCTGTCTGATAAAGTCACCTCAAACAGCTTCCAAAAGCCTCCCTTGGATGTGATTGAGTAAAGGAGACAACCAGAGCAGTACATAAACATGCTCTAGAGACAACTACCTGCTGTGTTGGTTTCTTTCTCTCTCTCTCTCTCTCTCTGGGAAAGATAATAAATATTGACCACTTCATCCAGAAAAACAGTCCTTTTCCCTACTCAGCCTTTAGCACATGAATCACACTTTTTTTCACACTGGGCTGAATTGTGTTTGGGGACACTTTCTTTCCACTGACAACTATGAGAAGTCAACTACGAGAAGACAACAATGTGAAGTCAACGATGAGAAGTCTATGGATGGATGGACACAGTATGTGCAGGTGTTTCCTTGCTCTTCTGACGTAATGTCCCTTAAAACAGGAATGTCCCATTATATAGGCATGTCCCATTATATAGGCATGTCTCTTAAAACAGGCATGTCCCATTATATAGGCATGTCCCATTATATAGGCATGTCCCTTAAAACAGGCATGTCCCTTAAAACAGGCATGTCCCTTAATATAGGCATGTCCCATTATATAGGCATGTCCCATTATATAGGCATGTCCCATTATATAGGCATGTCCCTTAAAACAGGCATGTCCCTTAATATAGGCATGTCCCTTAATATAGGCATGTCCCTTAATATAGGCATGTCCCTTTATATAGGCATGTCCCTTTATATAGGCATGTCCCTTTATATAGGCATGTCCCATTATATAGGCATGTCCCTTAATATAGGCATGTCCCTTTATATAGGCATGTCCCTTAATATAGGCATGTCCCTTAATATAGGCATGTCCCTTTATAAAGGCATGTCCCTTAATATAGGCATGTCCCTCAATATAGGCATGTCCCTTTATATAGGCATGTCCCTTAATATAGGCATGTCCCATTATATAGGCATGTCCCTTTTAATATGCATGTCCCTTTATATAGGCATGTCCCATTATATAGGCATGTCCCTTTTAATATGCATGTCCCATTATATAGGCATGTCCCTTAAAACAGGCATGTCCCATTATATAGGCATGTCCCATTATATAGCCATGTCTCTTAAAACAGGCATGTCCCATTATATAGGCATGTCCCATTATATAGGCATGTCCCTTAAAACAGGCATGTCCCTTAATATAGGCATGTCCCATTATATAGGCATGTCCCATTATATAGGCATGTCCCATTATATAGGCATGTCCCTTAAAACAGGCATGTCCCTTAATATAGGCATGTCCCTTAATATAGGCATGTCCCTTAATATAGGCATGTCCCTTTATATAGGCATGTCCCTTTATATAGGCATGTCCCTTTATATAGGCATGTCCCATTATATAGGCATGTCCCTTAATATAGGCATGTCCCTTTATATAGGCATGTCCCTTAATATAGGCATGTCCCTTAATATAGGCATGTCCCTTTATAAAGGCATGTCCCTTAATATAGGCATGTCCCTCAATATAGGCATGTCCCTTTATATAGGCATGTCCCTTAATATAGGCATGTCCCATTATATAGGCATGTCCCTTTTAATATGCATGTCCCTTTATATAGGCATGTCCCATTATATAGGCATGTCCCTTTTAATATGCATGTCCCATTATATAGGCATGTCCCTTAATATAGGCATGTCCCTTTTAATAAGAACGTCCCTTAATATAAACATGTGCCTTTATATTGGCACTGTCGATACAGTTGTTCTCAAACATCTACCCTGGCCAGGACGTGACTGTGATTTAAATCAGTCTCACGCAAGACTTGCAACCAGAGGTCTCTTCATAGCCCCCGTATCCAGAACATTGGCTGGGAAACACACTCTATTTAAATAGTGCCATGACTAAATCGATCTCTCTGCCACCCCAAGTTTCTCAAGCTAGCAATAAAACCAGATTTAAATCCTGATAAAGAACACCTTACGGCATGACGAGGACTGTGAAGAGACACACACAGACACTTCAATGCATTTTGTATGGCGTCATGCATGTGATATGTGGATGGGAAATGACGGTGATATGTGGTTGTCTCGCCTGGCTATCTTAATTAAGATAGAAACACTAGCTGTGGTTTGCTCTGGTTGGGAACATCTGCTGAATGGCTGATTGTTATTGTAATTGTGGTGATATGTATATTAGTGAGTTTAAATGCATTTTATTTGTTGTGTTGTTTCCTGTTTGGACACCAGGAAGAGTAGCGGCGGCCTAAAAATTACTAAACTGGTTGTGGGTTTGGTATTGAGCTTCTCCACTGACTCACTGGTAGCTACATTCTACTACTGTAGACACACGCCCGCACACACACAGTGGTGTAAAGTATTTAAGTTAAAATACTTAAGTCGTTTTTTGGGGTTATCTGTACTTTACTTTATTATTTATATTTTTGGTAACTTTTACTTTTACTTAATTTACATTCCCAAAGAAAACAATGTACTTTTTCCTCCTTATATTTTCCTTTGACACCCAAAAGTTACATTTTGAATGGTTAGCAGGACATTAAAATGGTCCAATTCACTAAACAGAGAACATCCCTGGTCATCCATACTGACTCTGATCTGGATGACTCACTAAACAGAGAACATCCCTGGTCATCCCTACTGACTCTGATCTGGATGACTCACTAAACAGAGAACATCCCTGGTCATCCCTACTGCCTCTGATCTGGTGGACTCACTAAACAGAGAACATCCCTGGCCATCCATACTGACTCTGATCTGGAGGACTCACTAAACAGAGAACATCCCTGGCCATCCAAACTGACTCTGATCTGGAGGACTCACTAAACAGAGAACATCCCCGGTCATCCTTACTGACTCTGATCTGGAGGACTCACTAAACAGAGAACATCCCTGGTCATCCATACTGACTCTGATCTGGAGGACTCACTAAACAGAGAACATCCCTGGTCATCCCTACTGCCTCTGATCTGGAGGACTCACTAAACAGAGAACATCCCTGGCCATCCATACTGACTCTGATCTGGAGGACTCACTAAACAGAGAACATCCCTGGCCATCGATACTGACTCTGATCTGGAGGACTCACTAAACAGAGAACATCCCTGGTCATCCCTACTGACTCTGATCTGGAGGACTCACTAAACAGAGAACATCCCTGGTCATCCCTACTGACTCTGATCTGGAGGATTCACTAAACAGAGAACATCCCTGGCCATCCATACTGACTCTGATCTGGAGGACTCACTAAACAGAGAACATCCCTGACCATCCACACTGACTCTGATCTGGCGGACTCACTAAACAGAGAACATCCCTGGCCATCCATACTGACTCTGATCTGGCGGACTCACTAAACACATTGGTACATATGTCTGAATGTTGGAGTGTGCCCCTGGTTATCCATACTGACTCTGATCTGGCGGACTCACTAAACATATTGGTACACATGTCTGAATGTTGGAGTGTGCCCCTGGCTATCCATAATACTAAAAATCCTTGAAAATGGTGCCGTCCGGTTTGCTTAATATAAGACATATTAAATGATTTATATTTTTACTTTTGATACTTAAGTATATTTAAAACCAAATACTTTTAGACCTTTACTCTAGTAGTATTTTACTGGGTGAATTTCACTTTTACTTTAAATTTTCTATTAAGGTGTCTTTACTTTTACTCAAGTATGACAATTGGGTACTTTTTCCACGACTGCATACAGCCACACACACACACACACACAAACACACACACACACACACACACACACACACACATAGCCCCGGCTATCTTCCACTCAGACTGACTTCTCCCAGACAGACATCAGCAATGAGAAACTGCCTGGGAAGGTTCTTCTTGAGCAAATGCAAATGTTACTCAATGCAGCTAAGGCAGCTCAATTTAATTCCCATTCTCCCTGTCTTCTTTCCAGCGCTGCGCTCAGAGACGACAAGTTCTAATGGGATGGATGAAGGTATAGAGCTCGGCAGGCAGGCATCGAGCTCCGAGCGGTAAGACCTTTCGAGTAAAGTCGTCGGGACTGAGTCCCGAATGGCATTCTGTTGCCTTTATAGAGAACAGTTATTTACCAGGACCCATAGTCCAAGGTAATGCACTATATGGAGAATACGGTACCAGTTATGATCATTTTAAACCCCCCCCATGCAATATTTTTAATGAATATTTTAAATCATCACCTTATGTCTAATAAATCACTGTGTGTGTATTATTATTTTTTTTAAATCCTAAATATATTTGTAATAATTTATTTTCCTGAGCCAATGAAATGCACAGTCCAACTGTTTGGGTGTGGGGGTAAACATGTGAATATATTTCTACATGATTGGCTGATAGAGTCGTCTAGAGCCCACCCCTTACACCTTACCCCCACCCCAAAAAAAGGCACATGGTATCCAACCTGTCAGTTGGAGCTGGAGCTGAACCCTGAGGGCTCTATTTTTAACAAATCTAAGGCAATAGTCAATACAAGCATTTCGCTAAACCTGCAATAACATCTGCTAAATATGTGCATAATGATCAATAAAATGTGATTTGATCTAAGCACTGGGTGGTAGCGCTGTAGTTTCGGGGGTGTCAGAAATATTTGTGCTATTTTCATGACCAAACATTATTGGCACAGTGCTGGTGGTGGTGCTAAAATGGCTGTTTTTTTGATGAGTAAGGTTGTGGGTGTGTTAGGATTGGCCCCTCACTGGCCAATCAGAATGTTCCCGAGGGCTAAATATGTGGTTGCTTCAAGTTGTGTATTTACGGTTTCAACTCCAATTACAATGTTAGTTTTTTAAACAGCTTACAGAAACAAAATAACAAAATGGAGACCTATCCAATCTTTGCTAAACATGTTAACTTGAACATATTTGTAGTCCACATTGTTCTAAGTAATTGTGTGGCTAAAATATGGAAATATGTGATCCGTTTCACGAAGCTTGGTGTTTGGTGTATGTCGCACGTCACTATTTCCTAGGAGAGGCATTTTAATGTACTTTTTTAATGTGCTTTTGGGCAGAATTGCCTTCTGGGACATGTGAACCTTCATGTGCCTTAACTTGTATGGCATCTGGTTTGTTTAGCCACTGAAAAAGACAGGAATCTTCCCAACCAATCATTGTAACGAACCGGCTCGAAATCCGTAACAGAAATGGAGATAAAGTGGAGATAAGAAATAACTAAAATATATTTATTAACTGAAGTAACCTATATACAACTAACAATTGTGTGTGTAATCAGTAGTGTAAGTGAGTGGTTGCATGCATAAATGTGATAATGTTGAAAAGTGTCAAAGCAAGCAAACATAACAGACACAAAAATGTCAAAACCAAAATGCAACAGTGTGTCTGGATGGAGTCTCCTCAATGAAGAGGCGTATTTATCCTTGGATACACCCGAGCCCAGGCGTGTCCCATTTCGCTGACGACCCCCCTCAGCTCCGCCCACCGACATCCTATTAAAGAAAAAAAGAGCAAAGAGAAATAATTCAGATTGGTCGTCACATAATGAATGGGCTGGACATGCCGACAGATGAGTTCGGATTGGTCTGCCTTGTAGCACGCTTCTGTCTATAACATGAGCTGCTCAGTATTTGGTTAGCAGGACATTAAAATAGATTTTTTTTCTAGATTTTTTTCTAGATTTTTTTTTCTAGATTTTTTTCTAGATTTTTTTTCTAGATTTTTTTCTAGATTTTTTTTCTAGATTTTTTTTCTAGATTTTTTTCTAGATTTTTTTTCTAGATTTTTTTCTAGATTTTTTTTCTAGATTTTTTTTCTAGATTTTTTTCTAGATTTTTTTTCTAGATTTTTTTTCTAAATTTTTTTTCTAGATTTTTTTTCTAGATTTTTTTTCTAGATTTTTTTTCTAGATTTTTTTTCTAGATTTTTTTTCTAGATTTTTTTTCTAGATTTTTTTTCTAGATTTTTTTTCTAGATTTTTATTCTAGATTTTTTTTCTAGATTTTTTTTTCTAGATTTTTTTTCTAGATTTTTTTTCTAGATTTTTTTTCTAGATTTTTTTTCTAGATTTTTTTCTAGATTTTTTTCTAGACTTTTTTTCTAGATTTATTCTTTTGTAGGGAATTTAATCTATCTTGCTTTTTGACAACATTTGGCATGTTCAAACTCAACCATAATGCAATTTACAGTAGGCCTAGCTCCTATATCAGTGTGAATGCTATGTATGTATGTGACCGAACACCTCTTTCCAGTCTTATGTTGCAACATTTTCAAATGTGTTTTTTACATTGGATGAAAGTAGAGACTCGAAAGTTGAGGAACAATGGGAAGGTCATTCTGCTTTGAAATTTGATAAACTTGCAAACTCACTTTTGAGAAAATGGCAATTGAATATTTTGGTAAATCTACTGGAGAGCTCTTTGTCTACACCCATTCAACATCGATCACACCGTTTGAAGCCTTAGCCCCTCCCATATCTTTAAGGATTCACATGTGAGGCCATGTGCTAAACAGAGTGAGTAAGTAGTAGCCTACAATAAGGAAAAACTAAAAATGAACTTTATCTAGTCCTTGGCCCTTTATCCTAATCTGACTTTGGTGCTGGTCATGTTGTTCTTCACATTACCATCTCTGGTAAATACACACTATATCAGGTAAAATCAACGTTTGTTTGTCACATGCACAGGATACTGAAGTTGTAAACGGTACAGTGAAATTGTTACTTGTGTATTTGCATGGCAGCATTATCAAAACTAGAAAGTGTCCAGAATATTAAAAAAAAAAACATTTTTTATAAGTATTACATGACCCATATATTTATGTCTGGGTAAGCGTCATATGAAAGAAATGTTATAACGAACCTCCAGCCACATCTAGCTAAGTGGATGGGTCACCATTATCTAGACATGTTCACGTTTATGAAATACAATAGATGGCCGTAATCACCCCCAGAAACACCCCTATACTGTACGTGGATGAACGCTTCACCGGGAACCCCTTTTAATTCTGCTGTTGTTTGTACAGCTTGGTTTGGCCCAAATTGTGTCACCTTTTCAGTTCTCCATGGCTATCGTTATACTGTATCTTTTCAAAAAAAAGACAGGGTAGAAAAGAGTACACACAAACTTTACTGTCTCAAATAGCTGACCAATCAGCCTGTTACCAACTCTTAGTAAACTTTTGGAAAAAATTGGTGTTTGACTTGATACAATGCTATTTTACGGTAAACAAATCAAATTGACAACAAAGCTTATAGGGAAGGACATTCAACAAGCACAGCACTTACACAAATGACTGATGATTGGCTGAGAATAATGACGACTTGTCACCTAAATCCCTCACAAACTTCTACAGATGCACAATTGAGATCGTCCTGTCGGGCTGTATCACCGCCTGGTCCGACAACTGCAGCACACACAACCACAGGGCTCTCATGAGTGTGGTGCGGTCTGCACACGACATCACCGGGGGCAAACTACCTGCACTCCAGGACACCTACAGCACCCGATGTCACAGGATGGCCAAACAATTCATCAAGGACAACAACTACCTGAGCCACTGCCTGTTCACCCCGCTAGAAGGCGAGATCTGTACAGGTGCATCAAAGCTGGGACCGAGAGACTATATCTCAAGGGCATCAGACTGTTAAACAGCCATCACTAACACAGAGAGGCTAATGCCTCTCTAACAAATGGATCACTAGTCACTTTATTAATGCCACTTTAATAATGATGTTTACATATCTTGCATTACTCATCTCAAGTGTATATACTGTATTTTATACCATCTCTTGCATCCTGCCTACACCGCTCGGTCATTGCTCATCCATATATGTTACATGTACATAGATTTGTGTGTATTAGGTAGTTGTTGTGGAATTGTTAGATTTCTTGTTAGATATTGCTGCACTGTCGGAACTAGAAGCACAAGCATTTCTCTAGCATTCGCAATAACATCTACTAACCATGTGTGTGACCAATACATTTTGATTTAATTTTGAATTCCCCTGTGCAGCTGTCTAGGCCCATTACTTTTTTCAATCTTTACTAAAGAGTAAAGCCAGTGTCTATGTATGTGGATGACTCAACACTATACACGTCAGCTACTACAGGGACTGAAACGACTGCAACACATAACAAAGAGTTGCAGTTAGTTTCAAAGTGGGTGACTAAGGAATAAGTTAGTCCTAAATATATCCAAAACTAAAATCATTCTATTTGGGACAAATGATTCATGGAACCCTAAAACTCTACTAAACCTCTACTAAACCTCTACTAAACCTCTACTAAATCTTCTAAGAAATAATGTGGAAATTGACCAAGTAGAGGTGACTAAACTGCTTGAATTGTAACCCTGGATTGTAAACTGTCATGGTCAAAACATACTGATACAACAGTAGCTAAGATGGGGAGAAGTCTGTCCATAATAAAGCGCTGCTCTACCTTCTTAACAACACTATCAACAAGGCAGGTTCTACAGGCCCTAGTTTCTACCTTCTTAACAACACTATCAACAAGGCAGGTCCTACAGGTCCTAGTTTCTACCTTCTTAACAACACTATCAACAAGGCAGGTCCTACAGGTCCTAGTTTCTAACTTCTTAACAACACTATCAACAAGACAGGTCCTACAGGACCTAGTTTCTACCTTCTTAACAACACTATCAACAAGGCAGGTCCTACAGGCCCTAGTTTTTACCTTCTTAACAACACTATAAACAAGGCAGGTCCTACAGGCCCTAGTTTTGTCGCACCTGGACTGCTGTTCAGTCGTGTGGTCAGGTGCTGCAAAAAGGGACTTAAGAAAATTGCAGTTGTCTCAGAACAGGGCAGCACGGCTGGCCCTTGGATGTACACAGAGAGCTAACATTAATAATATTTATGTCAATCTCTACTGGCTCAATGTGAAGGAGAGATTAACTTCATCACTACTTGTATTAGTGAGAAGTATTGACATATTGAATGCACAGAGCTGTCTGTTTGAACTACTGATGCACAGCTCGGACACCCATGCATACCCCACAAGACATGTCACCAGAGGTCTCTTCACAGTCCCCAAGTCCATAACAGACTATGGGAGGCACACAGTACTACATAGAGCCATTACTACATGGAACTCTATTCCACATCAAGTAACTGACGCAGCAGTAAAATTAGATTTAAAAAACTGAAAAAAACCTGGAACAGCGGGGACTGTGAAGAAACACAAACATTGGCACACACATGTGTGCCTCCCATAGTCTGTTCTGGACTTGGGGACTGTGAAGAGACCTCTAGTAGTTTACTATCCATTAGTCAGCCCCTCTAAGAGTTTACTATCCATTAGTCAGCCCCTCTAACAGTTTACTATCCATTAGTCACCCCTCTAACAGTTTACTATCCATTAGTCAGCCCCTCTAAGAGTTTACTATCCATTAGTCAGCCCCTCTGCTAACAGTTTACTATCCATTAGTCAGCCCCTCTAACAGTTTACTCTCCATTAGTCAGCCCCTCTAACAGTTTACTATCCATTAGTCAGCCCCTCTAACAGTTTACTATCCATTAGTCAGCCCCTCTAAGAGTTTACTATCCATTAGTCAGCCCCTCTACCAGTTTACTCTCCATTAGTCAGCCCCTCTAACAGTTTACAATCCATTAGTCAGCCCCTCTAACAGTTTACTCTCCATTAGTCAGCCCTTCTGCTAACAGTTTACTATCCATTAGTCAGCCCCTCTGCTAACAGTTTACTCTCCGGTAGTCAGCCCCTCTGCTAACAGTTTACTCTCCATTAGTCAGCCCCTCTGCTAACAGTTTACTATCCATTAGTCAGCCCCTCTAACAGTTTACTATCCATTAGTCAGCCCCTCTAACAGTTTACTATCCATTAGTCAGCCCCTCTAACAGTTTACTATCCACTAGTCAGCCCCTCTGCTAACAGTTTACTATCCATTAGTCAGCCCCTCTGCTAACAGTTTACTATCCATTAGTCAGCCCCTCTGCTAACAGTTTACTATCCATTAGTCAGCCCCACTGCTAACAGTTTACTATCCATTAGTCAGCCCCTCTGCTAACAGTTTACTATCCATTAGTCAGCCCCTCTAACAGTTTAATCTCCATTAGTCAGCCCCTCTAACAGTTTACTCTCCATTAGTCAGCCCCTCTAACAGTTTACTATCCATTAGTCAGCCCCTCTAACAGTTTACTCTCCATTAGTCAGCCCCTCTGCTAACAGTTTACTATCCATTAGTCAGCCCCTCTGCTAACAGTTTACTCTCCATTTGTCAGCCCCTCTGCTAACAGTTTACTCTCCATTAGTCAGCCCCTCTGCTAACAGTTTACTATCCATTAGTCAGCCCCTCTAACAGTTTACTATCCATTAGTCAGCCCCTCTAACAGTTTACTATCCACTAGTCAGCCCCTCTGCTAACAGTTTACTATCCATTAGTCAGCCCCTCTGCTAACAGTTTACTATCCATTAGTCAGCCCCTCTGCTAACAGTTTACTATCCATTAGTCAGCCCCACTGCTAACAGTTTACTATCCATTAGTCAGCCCCTCTGCTAACAGTTTACTATCCATTAGTCAGCCCCTCTAACAGTTTAATCTCCATTAGTCAGCCCCTCTAACAGTTTACTCTCCATTAGTCAGCCCCTCTAACAGTTTACTCTCCATTAGTCAGCCCCTCTAACAGTTTACTCTCCATTAGTCAGCCCCTCTAACAGTTTACTATCCATTAGTCAGCCCCTCTGCTAACAGTTTACTCTCCGGTAGTCAGCACCTCTGCTAACAGTTTACTCTCCGGTAGTCAGCACCTCTGCTAACAGTTTACTATCAGTTAGTCAGCAACTCCGCTAACTTTTTTGAGTGTGCGTCAGCTCATGTTTTTCACTAGACTATAATCTTCAGTACCATCACATAATTTTGCTTACTAAACTTTGTGATAATAATGGAGATAAGTCATAAAAAATGTTGTAATGAGTAACACTTGAATTACGCATGTTGTTATCTTCTTTGTTGTTGTAAGTAAATAAAAGAAACCAGATGAAAGGCTGTTGTCATTCTTCATAAATTCTCTTATCAGTCATTTACTTAAGAAAATAAACAGATGGCAAAAAAGGTTATAATGAAATTACAACTCATGGCAATTTATTTGTTTTACTCAAGCTCTGGAAAAAATAACTATTTTCACAGTAAAATACCTTTCTATTCAGTTCCAAAATCAAGAACACTTGTGACTGATGGTACTTAGAATCGTGATCAGACACTTTCTTATCCGGATACTAAAACTGACCACACATCTGTACCACAACAAATTACAGAAAGCATTAAGTATTTCATATGATCAGGAAAGATAAATACAAGTAATACTATATTTTGAATCCCACCGTACCTTCTCCGCTATGCGATCTGGTTTCCCTAGCTGTTCACGGGTAGAGCTAGTCATGGGTGCACCTTAGCCACGCTCAAAGTCCTAAACAATATCATAACCGCCATTGATAAAAGACAGTACTGTGCAGCCGTATTCGTCGACCTGGCCAAGGTTCTCGACTCTGTCAATCACCGCATTCTTTTCGGCAGACTAAACAGCCTTGGTTTCTCTAATGACTGCCTCGCCCGGTTCACCAAATACTTCTCAGATAGTTCAGTGTGTCAAATCGGAGGGCCTGTTGTCCGGACCTCTGGCAGTCTCTGTGGGGGTGCAACAGGGTTCAATTCTCGGGCTGACTCTTTTCTCTGTATACATCAATGATGTCGCTCCTCCTGCGGGTGATTCTTTGATCCACCTCTATGCAGACAAAATTATTCTGTATACATCTGGCCCTTCTTTGGAAACTGTGTTAACAAACCCCCAAACAGCTTCAATATCATACAACACTCCTTCAGTGGCCTCCAACTGCTCTTAAATGCTAGTTAAACTAAATGCATGCCTTACAACCGATCGCAGCCCGCACCCACCCGCCCGACCAGCATCAATGCTTTGGACGGTTCTGACTTAGAATATGTGGACAAATACAAATACCAAGGTGTCTGGCTAGACTGTAAACTCTCCATCCAGACTGACAATAAGCATCTCCAATCCAAAATCCTATTTTGTAACAAGCCTCCTTCACTCATGCTGCCAAACATGCCCTCATACAACTGACTATCCTACCTATCCTTGACTTCTGCGATGTCATTTACCAAATCGCCTCCAACACCATACTCAACCAATTGGATGTAGTCTATCTCAGTGCCATCTGTTTTGTCACCAAAGCCCCATGTGCTACCCACCACTGAGACATGTATGCTCTCGTTGGCTGGTCCTCGCTTCATACTCATCGCCAAACCACCTGGCTCCAGGCCATCTATAAGTCTTTGCTAGGAAAAGCTCCGCCTTATCTCAGCTCAGTGGTCACCATAGCAAAACCCACCCATAGCACGCGCTCCAGCAGGTATATTTTGCTGGTCATCCCCAAAGCCAACACCCCCTTTGGCCGCCTTTCCTTCCAGTTCTCTGCTGCCAATGACTGGAACGAATTGCAAAAATCACTGAAGTTGGAGACATATCTCCCTTACAAACTTTAAGCATCAGCTGTCACAGCCCATCTGTAAATTGCCCATCCAACCAACTACCTACCTCATTCCATATTTGTTTTGTTTTTCTGCAAATCACTATTTTTAATTGCACAGGCAAAACCCCAAGGACAAACTATCCATGGGGAAAGAAATTGACATATTTCCCGTTAGATTTCTAATGAAATCCCTATTTAATAGGAACCTGGTTGCAGTTCCTATGGCTTCCACTAGATGTCAACGGTCTTTAAAAATTGGTTGATGTTTTTCTTTTGAGAAATGAAGAAGTACGGCTGTTCTTTGGAAGTGTCACTCCAGATGGATTCTACTGTTTGGTGCCCATGAACTGGAACGCACTTCACGTTGTTTTCATCCGGTATTGAACACAGTATATTCCGTCTTAAATTTGATCAATTATTTACATTTTAGGATACCTTAGGTTGGATTAGGAATGTTGTTTGAAATGTTTGGACCAAGTTTACAGGTAACTTATTAGATACTTTGTAGTCCTGTTGGGCGAGTTGGAACCGGTGTATTTCTGAATCAAACTCGTCAAATAAATGGACATTTTGGGGATCAAAAGAAGGAAATTATCGAACAAAAGGACCATTTGGGGTGTTTCTGGGACATTTTGGAGTGCCAACAGAAGAAGATCTTCAAAGGTAAGGCATTTATTATATCGTTATTTCTGACTTTTGTGTCACCACCTGCCTAGTTGAAAATGATTTTCATGTGTTTGTATGCGGGGCGCTGTCCTCAGATAATCTCATGGTCTGCTTTTCGGGTAAAGCCTTTTTGAAATCTGACACTGCGGCTGGATTAACAGGAAGTGACGCTTTATTTTGATATATTACAGTTATATTTTCGGTTATCTTGAATATTGATATTTCTGTAGCTTAAATTTGGCGCTCTGCAATTTTACTGGATGTTGTCAAATCAATCCCGGTAACGGGATTGGCACGGGAAGGGATAACTAATAGGCTAGCAGAATAGAACACCTGTTTACGCGAGGTGCAGAGTGGAACACCTGTTTAGGAGAGGTGCTGGCTAGCGGAGTAGAATACCGGTTTACGCGAGGTGCTGGCTGGCGGAGTAGAACACCTATTTAGGAGAGGTTCTGGCTAGCGGAGTAGAACACTTGTTTAGGAGAGGTGCTGAGTAGTAGAGTAGAACACCGGTTTAAGAGAGGTGCTGGTGGTAGAGTAGAACACTTAAACAAGAATAGGAGATCCTCACTCTAGGAGATCCTCACTCTAGGAGCTCAGATGCAATAATTTAATTATCCAGGGTAGAATGACAAACAGTATGTGTTGCTAGTTTATATCGTGTCAAAGGACACGTGTCTGCAATAATGATCCAATGACCCGGTGAGGCCTGATACCATTGGTAAATTTACAGTGTGGCAGACCAGGGGGTTTGATCAAGACATGAACACAGATCAAACGTGTCATTTCTCAGTTTTAAAGGTGTTTATTAAAACAATTTAAAAAAAGAGAAGGAATTGTTCTGCTCCAGGAGACCTCTTCCAAGTTACCGTCTTCTGGGCCCTGGGGAACGTGGTCTCCTGTGGGGTAGAACACTGATCCCCTTTGTTCTAGCAACCTCTCACCACCCCCAACCCTCCTGTGTGCTGCCCTCCTGGCAGCTTTCTGAGCCCTGTACAGCTGGTGAGCAATCAGCTCCTTTATTACTCACTAAGCCTCAGTCAGCTCCAGTTAGTCTTAGCCGGAGGACCCATCGATGACCTTGCAAGTCCGGCAGAGGGAGCCACCGCCGTGTGATGTAGTCTCCGTCTGTCACCTTGACGAGTCACCAGGCCTCTGTCTCCCCCTGGTGGTCTGTGGTTGTAAATAAAACCTATAAAAAACAAGAATGGATGATATGATGATAGATACAATTTGGCTGCATAGGCCTACAAAATCACAAGAATGGCTTCAGATCAAAGTCTACGTTGAGACTAAGGGGAGCAAGGCTCTTTAAATTAGAGATCCAGGCAGCCTAAGGAGGGTGACATGTTCGATACCTTTGCAACGAAGGTACAACATTGTGTGGTTCGCTTCCAAAAAGGGGTCTGCAAATCGATACAGCAATTTATTGCAACTTATTGTGCTACGATGCTCGGAGATTCGTACTTTTAATTTGTGCTTCGTTTCACCCACATCATTTTTACCACAATGACAAGTTATAAGGTAAATAACTGCCTTTAGTGGAGCACGTGATAACACCTTTGATTGGGATCTGTTAGAAGTATTTACTTTTTTAAGTGCCATGACATTGAGCGCAGCCATTACACTTGTAGGTTCCATCCGGCAGAGGCGCAAATCGACGTTGTGCAGGAGTATATTGTGGTGGTAAATCAGAGTTTACCAATTGATCTCTGAGATTTCTGCCCAGCGACCAAACACATTACCGATACTGTCATCGGATCATAGAATGTGCCAATGTTAGTGAACCCTTAATTTGTTCAGATTACTTTGAATAGCGAGTAGTTAGAACGCAAGAATGCTTCTTTTTGCCAGACTGTACTTGAAAGAGATCATGTCTCGATATGTTTTGGATTTTCTCAGTATTAATCTGACCATTTTTCTACTCCCTCTCCTTGAATTGTCTTTGCATCTCAGCCATATTTCTGTCGAAATCTTTTGATTCGACAGAATTGGCTGTAGGGCAAAACTGTTTTTCAAGGGAAGCGGGTGACAGCTATCAGCCCTCAACAAACTGTTACGATCAGTAGGTTTCCTGTAAGAGTGTAGAGCAAAATCAGAAGATCAAGGAAAATGATTTGACGTGTGTCAGATTGAATAGTAAATCTCAGGTGCTCAGAACAAGAGTTAAGAAAAGCATGGAATGCCTGGAGCTGTTTTACATCACCCCTTCCATAGAACAAAAAATATCATCAATATACCGTTTCCACATAATAATGTTAGGCAAGAAAATGTTTGAGAATTGACTGTTTCTCCATGTAACACACATACAAATTAGCATAGTTAGGTGCCATAGGGGTTCCCATAGCAGTACCCTTCGTCTGAATAAAGAAATCATTTAGAAACATGAAATAGTTCATTAGGGGTCAATTTGCAGAAGAAAATGCTCCATGGCTTCAGTAACGAGATCATACTGCTGGTGTCCTTTACAAAGGAGGTGTGCATGTTCTGCAAGTGGTCTAATAAAAGAGTCAGCAAAAGATAGAGGGGCCGTAAATGCATCAATGCCCGATACAATTTGTTTGATTTATTTCACCTTTATTTAACCAGGTAGGCAAGTTGAGAAGAAGTTCTCATTTACAATTACGACCTGGCCAAGATAAAGCAAAGCAGTGTGACACAAACAACAACACAGAGCTACACATAAACAAACACAGAGTCAATAACAAAATAGAAAAGGCAATAAACAGGCCATAGTGGCGAAATAATTACAATTTAGCATTAACAATGGAGTGATAGATGATGATGTGCAAGTAGAGATACTAGGGTGAAAAAAGAGCAAAGAAAAAAAAATAGACAGAAGATCTAGCTGGTCTGCCATAATGTAATAGAGACAGTAGATCTAGCTGGTCTGCCATAATGTAATAGAGACAGAAGATCTAGCTGGTCTGCCATAATGTAATAGAGACAGTAGATCTAGCTGGTCTGCCATAATGTAATAGAGACAGTAGACCTAGCTGGTTTGTCATAATGTAATAGAGACAGTAGATCCAGCTGGTCTGTCGTAATATAATAGAGACAGTAGATCTAGCTGGTCTGTCATATAATAGAGACAGTAGATCTAGCTGGTCTGCCATAATATAATAGAGACAGTAGATCTAGCTGGTCTGTCATAATATAATAGAGGCAGTAGATCTAGCTGGTTTGTCAGAATATAAAAGAGGCAGTAGATCTAGCTGGTTTGTCATAATATAATAGACACAGTAGATCTAGGTGGTTTGTCATAATATAATAGAGACAGAAGATCTAGCTGGCCTGTCATAATATAATAGCGACAGTAGATCCAGCTGGTCTGTCGTAATATAATAGAGACAGTAGATCTAGCTGGTCTGTCATATAATTGAGACAGAAGATCTAGCTGGTCTCCCATAATATAATTTAGACAGTAGATCTAGCTGGTCTGCCATAATATAATAGAGATTTTAGATCTAGCTGGTCTGCCATAATGTAAATGAGACAGTAGATCTAGCTGGTCTGTCATAATATAAAAGAGGCAGTAGATCTAGCTGGTCTGTCATAATATAATAGAGGCAGTAGATCTAGCTGGTCTGTCATAATATAATAGAGACAGTAGATAAAGCTGGTCTGTCATAATATAATAGAGACAGTAGATATAGCTGGTCTGTCATAATATAATAGAGACAGTAGATCTAGCTGGTCTGTCTTAATCTAAAAGAGGCAGTAGATATAGCTGGTCTGTCATAATATAAAAGAGGCAGTAGATCTAGCTGGTCTGTCATAATATAATAGAGACAGAAGATCTAGCTGGCCTGTCATAATATAATAGCGACAGTAGATCTAGCTGGTTTGTCATTATTTAATAGAAACAGTAGATCTAGCTGGTCTGTCATAATGTAATTGAGACAGTAGATATAGCTGGTCTGCCATAATGTAAATGAGGCAGTAGATCTAGCTGGTCTGTCATAATATAATAGAGACAGTAGATAAAGCTGGTCTGTCATAATATAATAGAGACAGTAGATATAGCTGGTCTGTCATAATATAATAGAGACAGTAGATCTAGCTGGTCTGTCTTAATCTAAAAGAGACAGTAGATCTAGCTGGTCTGTCATAATATAAAAGAGGCAGTAGATCTAGCTGGTCTGTCATAATATAATAGAGACAGAAGATCTAGCTGGCCTGTCATAATATAATAGCGACAGTAGATCTAGCTGGTTTATCATTTTATAATAGAAACAGTAGATCTAGCTGGTCTGCAATAATGTAATTGAGACAGTAGATATAGCTGGTCTGCCATAATGTAATACAGACAGTAGATCTAGCTGGTCTGTCATAATATAATAGAGACAGTAGATCTAGCTGGTCTGTCATAATATAATAGAAACAGTAGATCTAGCTGGTCTGCAATAATGTAATTGAGAAAGTAGATATAGCTGGTCTGCCATAATGTAAATGAGACAGTAGATCTAGCTGGTCTGTCATAATATAAAAGAGGCAGTACATCTAGCTGGTCTGTCATAATATAATAGAGGCATTAGATCTAGCTGGTCTGTCATAATATAAACGAGGCAGTAGATCTAGCTGGTCTGTCATAATATAATAGAGACAGTAGATAAAGCTGGTCTGTCATAATATAATAGAGACAGTAGGTATAGCTGGTCTGTCATAATATAATAGAGACAGTAAATCTAACTGGTCTGTCTTAATCTAAAAGAGACAGTAGATCTAGCTGGTCTGTCATAATATAAAAGAGGCAGTAGATATAGCTGGTCTGTCATAATATAAAAGAGGCAGTAGATCTAGCTGGTCTGCCATAATATAATAGAGACAGAAGATCTAGCTGGCCTGTCATAATATAATAGCGACAGTAGATCTAGCTGGTTTGTCATTATACAATAGAAACAGTAGATCTAGCTGGTCTGCAATAATGTAATTGAGACAGTAGATATAGCTGGTCTGCCATAATGTAAATGAGACAGTAGATCTAGCTGGTCTGTCATAATATAAAAGAGGCAGTAGATCTAGCTGGTCTGTCATAATATAATAGAGGCAATAGATCTAGCTGGTCTGTCATAATATAAACGAGGCAGTAGATAAAGCTGGTCTGTCATAATATAATAGAGACACTAGACATAGCTGGTCTGTCATAATATAATAGAGACAGTAGATCTAGCTGGTCTGTCTGAATCTAAAAGAGACAGTAGATCTAGCTGGTCTGTCATAATATAAAAGAGGCAGTAGATATAGCTGGTCTGTCATAATATAAAAGAGGCAGTAGATCTAGCTGGTCTGTCATAATATAATAGAGACAGTAGATATAGCTGGTCTGTCATAATATAATAGAGACAGTAGATCTAGCTGGTCTGTCTGAATCTAAAAGAGACAGTAGATCTAGCTGGTCTGTCATAATATAAAAGAGGCAGTAGATATAGCTGGTCTGTCATAATATAAAAGAGGCAGTAGATCTAGCTGGTCTGTCATAATATAATAGAGACAGTAGATATAGCTGGTCTGTCATAATATAATAGAGACAGTAGATCTAGCTGGTCTGTCTTAATCTAAAAGAGACAGTAGATCTAGCTGGTCTGTCATAATATAATAGAGACAGAAGATCTAGCTGGCCTGTCATAATATAATAGCGACAGTAGATCTAGCTGGTTTGTCATTATTTAATAGAAACAGTAGATCTAGCTGGTCTGCAATAATGTAATTGAGACAGTAGATATAGCTGGTCTGCCATAATGTAAATGAGGCAGTAGATCTAGCTGGTCTGTCATAATATAATAGAGACAGTAGATAAAGCTGGTCTGTCATAATATAATAGAGACAGTAGATATAGCTGGTCTGTCATAATATAATAGAGACAGTAGATCTAGCTGGTCTGTCTTAATCTAAAAGAGACAGTAGATCTAGCTGGTCTGTCATAATATAAAAGAGGCAGTAGATCTAGCTGGTCTGTCATAATATAATAGAGACAGAAGATCTAGCTGGCCTGTCATAATATAATAGCGACAGTAGATCTAGCTGGTTTATCATTTTATAATAGAAACAGTAGATCTAGCTGGTCTGCAATAATGTAATTGAGACAGTAGATATAGCTGGTCTGCCATAATGTAATACAGACAGTAGATCTAGCTGGTCTGTCATAATATAATAGAGACAGTAGATCTAGCTGGTCTGTCATAATATAATAGAAACAGTAGATCTAGCTGGTCTGCAATAATGTAATTGAGAAAGTAGATATAGCTGGTCTGTCATAATATAAAAGAGGCAGTAGATCTAGCTGGTCTGCCATAATATAATAGAGACAGAAGATCTAGCTGGCCTGTCATAATATAATAGCGACAGTAGATCTAGCTGGTTTGTCATTATACAATAGAAACAGTAGATCTAGCTGGTCTGCAATAATGTAATTGAGACAGTAGATATAGCTGGTCTGCCATAATGTAAATGAGACAGTAGATCTAGCTGGTCTGTCATAATATAAAAGAGGCAGTAGATCTAGCTGGTCTGTCATAATATAATAGAGGCAATAGATCTAGCTGGTCTGTCATAATATAAACGAGGCAGTAGATAAAGCTGGTCTGTCATAATATAATAGAGACACTAGACATAGCTGGTCTGTCATAATATAATAGAGACAGTAGATCTAGCTGGTCTGTCTGAATCTAAAAGAGACAGTAGATCTAGCTGGTCTGTCATAATATAAAAGAGGCAGTAGATATAGCTGGTCTGTCATAATATAAAAGAGGCAGTAGATCTAGCTGGTCTGTCATAATATAATAGAGACAGTAGATATAGCTGGTCTGTCATAATATAATAGAGACAGTAGATCTAGCTGGTCTGTCTGAATCTAAAAGAGACAGTAGATCTAGCTGGTCTGTCATAATATAAAAGAGGCAGTAGATATAGCTGGTCTGTCATAATATAAAAGAGGCAGTAGATCTAGCTGGTCTGTCATAATATAATAGAGACAGTAGATATAGCTGGTCTGTCATAATATAATAGAGACAGTAGATCTAGCTGGTCTGTCTTAATCTAAAAGAGACAGTAGATCTAGCTGGTCTGTCATAATATAATAGAGACAGAAGATCTAGCTGGCCTGTCATAATATAATAGCGACAGTAGATCTAGCTGGTTTGTCATTATTTAATAGAAACAGTAGATCTAGCTGGTCTGCAATAATGTAATTGAGACAGTAGATATAGCTGGTCTGCCATAATGTAAATGAGGCAGTAGATCTAGCTGGTCTGTCATAATATAATAGAGACAGTAGATAAAGCTGGTCTGTCATAATATAATAGAGACAGTAGATATAGCTGGTCTGTCATAATATAATAGAGACAGTAGATCTAGCTGGTCTGTCTTAATCTAAAAGAGACAGTAGATCTAGCTGGTCTGTCATAATATAAAAGAGGCAGTAGATCTAGCTGGTCTGTCATAATATAATAGAGACAGAAGATCTAGCTGGCCTGTCATAATATAATAGCGACAGTAGATCTAGCTGGTTTATCATTTTATAATAGAAACAGTAGATCTAGCTGGTCTGCAATAATGTAATTGAGACAGTAGATATAGCTGGTCTGCCATAATGTAATACAGACAGTAGATCTAGCTGGTCTGTCATAATATAATAGAGACAGTAGATCTAGCTGGTCTGTCATAATATAATAGAAACAGTAGATCTAGCTGGTCTGCAATAATGTAATTGAGAAAGTAGATATAGCTGGTCTGTCATAATATAAACGAGGCAGTAGATCTAGCTGGTCTGTCATAATATAATAGAGACAGTAGATAAAGCTGGTCTGCAATAATATAATAGAGACAGTAGGTATAGCTGGTCTGTCATAATATAATAGAGACAGTAAATCTAGCTGGTCTGTCTTAATCTAAAAGAGACAGTAGATCTAGCTGGTCTGTCATAATATAAAAGAGGCAGTAGATATAGCTGGTCTGTCATAATATAAAAGAGGCAGTAGATCTAGCTGGTCTGTCATAATATAATAGAGACAGAAGATCTAGCTGGCCTGTCATAATATAATAGTGACAGTAGATCTAGCTGGTTTGTCATTATATAATAGAAACAGTAGATCTAGCTGGTCTGCAATAATGTAATTGAGACAGTAGATATAGCTGGTCTGCCATAATGTAAATGAGGCAGTAGATCTAGCTGGTCTGTCATAATATAAAATAGGCAGTAGATCTAGCTGGTCTGGCATAATATAATAGAGGCAATAGATCTAGCTGGTCTGTCATAATATAAACGAGGCAGTAGATCTAGCTGGTCTGTCATAATATAATAGAGACAGTAGATAAAGCTGGTCTGTCATGATATAATAGAGACACTAGATATAGCTGGTCTGTCATAATATAATAGAGACAGTAGATCTAGCTGGTCTGTCTGAATCTAAAAGAGACAGTAGATCTAGCTGGTCTGTCATAATATAAAAGAGGCAGTAGATATAGCTGGTCTGTCATAATATAAAAGAGGCAGTAGATCTAGCTGGTCTGTCAAAATATAATCGAGACAGAAGATCTAGCTGGTCTGTCATAATATAATAGCGACAGTAGATCTAGCTGGTTTGTCAGAATATAAAAGAGGCAGTAGATCTAGCTGGTTTGTCATAATATAAAATAGTCAGTAGATCTAGCTGGTCTGCCATAATGTAATTTAGACAGTAGATCTAGCTAGTCTGCCATAATATAATAGAGACAGTAGATCTAGCTGGTCTGTCATAATATAAAAGAGGCAGTAGATCTAGCTGGTTTGTCAAAATATAAAAGAGGCAGTAGATCTAGCTGGTTTGTCATAATATAATAGACACAGTAGATCTAGGTGGTCTGTCATAATATAAAAAAGGCAGTAGATCTAGCTGGTCTGTCATAATGTAATTCAGACAGTAGATCTAGCTGGTCTGCCATAACGTAATTGAGACAGAAGATCTAGCTGGTCTCCCATAATATAATTTAGACAGTAGATCTAGCTGGTCTGTCATAATATAAAAGAGGCAGTAGATCTAGCTGGTCTGTCATAATGTAATTGAGACAGTAGATCCAGCTGGTCTGTCATAATGTAATTGAAACAGAAGATCTAGCTGGTCTGTCATAATATAATAGAGACAGTAGATCTAGCTGGTTTGTCATACTATAAAAGAGGCAGTAGATCTAGCTGGTCTGTCATAATATAATAGAGACAGTAGATGTAGCTGGTCTGTCATAATATAAAAGAGGCAGTAGATGTAGCTGGTCTGTCATAATATAAAGAGGCAGCAGATCTAGCTGGTCTGTCATAATATAAAAGAGACAGTAGATGTAGCTGGTCTGTCATAATATAAAGAGGCAGCAGATCTAGCTGGTCTGTCATAATATAATAGCGACAGTAGATCTAGCTGGTCTGCCATAATATAAATGAGGCAGTAGATCTAGCTGGTCTGTCATAATATAATAGAGACAGTAGATAAAGCTGGTCTGTCATAATATAATAGAGACAGTAGATATAGCTGGTCTGTCATAATATAATAGAGACAGTAGATCTAGCTGGTCTGTCTTAATCTAAAAGAGACAGTAGATCTAGCTGGTTTGTCAAAATATAAAAGAGGCAGTAGATCTAGCTGGTTTGTCATAATGTAATAGACACAGTAGATCTAGGTGGTCTGTCATAATATAAAAAAGGCAGTAAATCTAGCTGGTCTGTCATAATGTAATTCAGACAGTAGATCTAGCTGGTCTGCCATAACGTAATTGAGACAGAAGATCTAGCTGGTCTCCCATGATATAATTTAGACAGTAGATCTAGCTGGTCTGTCATAATGTAATTGAGACAGTAGATCCAGCTGGTCTGTCATAATGTAATTGAAACAGAAGATCTAGCTGGTCTGTCATAATATAATAGAGACAGTAGATCTAGCTGGTTTGTCATACTATAAAAGAGGCAGTAGATCTAGCTGGTCTGTCATAATATAATAGAGGCAGTAGATGTAGCTGGTCTGTCATAATATAAAAGAGGCAGTAGATGTAGCTGGTCTGTCATAATATAAAGAGGCAGCAGATCTAGCTGGTCTGTCATAATATAAAAGAGACAGTAGATGTAGCTGGTCTGTCATAATATAAAGAGGCAGCAGATCTAGCTGGTCTGTCATAATATAATAGAGACAGTAGATCTAGCTGGTCTTTCATAATATAAAACAGGCAGTAGATGTAGCTGGTCTGTCATAATATAATAGAGACAGAAGATCTAGCTGGCCTGTCATAATATAATAGCGTCAGTAGATCTAGCTGGTTTGTCATTATATAATAGAAACAGTAGATCTAGCTGGTCTGCAATAATGTAATTTAGACAGTAGATATAGCTGGTCTGCCATAATATAAATGAGGCAGTAGATCTAGCTGGTCTGTCATAATATAATAGAGACAGTAGATATAGCTGGTCTGTCATAATATAATAGAGACAGTAGATATAGCTGGTCTGTCATAATATAATAGAGACAGTAGATCTAGCTGGTCTGTCTTAATCTAAAAGAGACAGTAGATCTAGCTGGTCTGTCATAATATAATAGAGACAGAAGATCTAGCTGGCCTGTCATAATATAATAGCGACAGTAGATCTAGCTGGTTTGTCATTATATAATAGAAACAGTAGATCTAGCTGGTCTGCCATAATATAAATGAGACAGTAGATAAAGCTGGTCTGTCATAATATAATAGAGACAGTAGATATAGCTGGTCTGTCATAATATAATAGAGACAGTAGATCTAGCTGGTCTGTCTTAATCTAAAATAGACAGTAGATCTAGCTGGTCTGTCATAATATAATAGAGACAGAAGATCTAGCTGGCCTGTCATAATATAATAGCGACAGTAGATCTAGCTGGTTTGTCATTATATAATAGAAACAGTAGATCTAGCTGGTCTGCAATAATGTAATTTAGACAGTAGATATAGCTGGTCTGCCATAATATAAATGAGGCAGTAGATCTAGCTGGTCTGTCATAATATAATAGAGAGAGTAGATAAAGCTGGTCTGTCATAATATAATAGAGACAGTAGATATAGCTGGTCTGTCATAATATAATAGAGACAGTAGATCTAGCTGGTCTGTCTTAATCTAAAAGAGACAGTAGATCTAGCTGGTCTGTCATAATATAATAGAGACAGAAGATCTAGCTGGCCTGTCATAATATAATAGCGACAGTAGATCTAGCTGGTTTGTCATTATATAATAGAAACAGTAGATCTAGCTGGTCTGCAATAATGTAATTGAGACAGTAGATATAGCTGGTCTGCCATAATGTAAATGAGACAGTAGATCTAGCTGGTCTGTCATAATATAAAAGAGGCAGTAGATCTAGCTGGTCTGTCATAATATAATAGAGGCAATAGATCCAACTGGTCTGTCATAATATAAACGAGGCAGTAGATCTAGCTGGTCTGTCATAATATAATAGAGACAGTAGATAAAGCTGGTCTGTCATAATATAATAGAGAAAGTAGATATAGCTGGTCTGTCATAATATAATAGAGACAGTAGATCTAGCTGGTCTGTCTTAATCTAAAAGAGACAGTAGATCTAGCTGGTCTGTCATAATATAAAAGAGGCAGTAGATGTAGCTGGTCTGTCATAATATAAAAGAGGCAGTAGATCTAGCTGGTCTGTCATAATATAATAGAGACAGAAGATCTAGCTGGTCTGTCATAATATAATAGTGACAGTAGATCTAGCTGGTTTGTCAGAATATAAAAGAGGCAGTAGATCTAGCTGGTCTGTCATAATTTAAAAGAGGCAGTAGATATAGCTGGTCTGTCATAATATAAAACTGGCAGTAGATCTAGCCTTTCTGCCATAATGTAATTGAGACAGAAGATCTAGCTGGTCTGCCATTATGTAATTCAGACAGTAGATCTAGCTGGTCTGTCATAATGTAATTGAGACAGTAGATCTAGCTGGTCTGTCATAATATAATAGAGACAGAAGATCTAGCTGGTCTGTCATAATATAATAGAGATAGTAGATCTAGTTGGTTTGTCATACTATAAAAGAGGCAGTAGATCTAGCTGGTCTGTCATAATATAATAGAGACAGTAGATCTAGCTGGTCTGCCATAATGTAATTGAGTCAGTAGATCTAGCTGGTCTGCCATAATGTAATTGAGTCAGTAGATCTAGCTGGTCTGTCATAATGTAATTGAGACAGTAGATCTAGCTGGTCTGTCATAATATAATAGAGACAGAAGATCTAGCTGGTCTGTCATAATATAATAGAGACAGTAGATCTAGCTGGTTTGTCATAATATAAAAGAGGCAGTAGCTCTACCTGGTCTGTCATAATATAATAGACACAGTAGATCTAGCTGGTCTGTCATAATATAAAGATGCAGCAGATCTAGCTGGTCTGTCATAATGTAAAGAGGCAGCAGATCTAGCTGGGCTGTAATAATATAATAGAGACAGTAGATCTAGCTGGTCTGTCATAATATAAAAGAGGCAGTAGATCTAGCTGGTATGTCATAATGTAATTGAGACAGTAGATCTAGCTGGTCTGCCATAATGTAATTGAGACAGTAGATCTAGCTGGTCTGTCATAATACAAAAGAGGCAGTAGATGTAGCTGGTCTGTCATAATATAAAAGAGGCAGTAGATCTAGCTGGTCTGTCATAATATAATAGAGACAGAAGATCTAGCTGGTCTGTCATAATATAATAGTGACAGTAGATCTAGCTGGTTTGTCAGAATATAAAAGAGGCAGTAGATCTAGCTGGTCTGTCATAATTTAAAAGAGGCAGTAGATATAGCTGGTCTGTCATAATATAAAACTGGCAGTAGATCTAGCCTTTCTGCCATAATGTAATTGAGACAGAAGATCTAGCTGGTCTGCCATTATGTAATTCAGACAGTAGATCTAGCTGGTCTGTCATAATGTAATTGAGACAGTAGATCTAGCTGGTCTGTCATAATATAATAGAGACAGAAGATCTAGCTGGTCTGTCATAATATAATAGAGATAGTAGATCTAGTTGGTTTGTCATACTATAAAAGAGGCAGTAGATCTAGCTGGTCTGTCATAATATAATAGAGACAGTAGATCTAGCTGGTCTGCCATAATGTAATTGAGTCAGTAGATCTAGCTGGTCTGCCATAATGTAATTGAGTCAGTAGATCTAGCTGGTCTGTCATAATGTAATTGAGACAGTAGATCTAGCTGGTCTGTCATAATATAATAGAGACAGAAGATCTAGCTGGTCTGTCATAATATAATAGAGACAGTAGATCTAGCTGGTTTGTCATAATATAAAAGAGGCAGTAGCTCTACCTGGTCTGTCATAATATAATAGACACAGTAGATCTAGCTGGTCTGTCATAATATAAAGATGCAGCAGATCTAGCTGGTCTGTCATAATGTAAAGAGGCAGCAGATCTAGCTGGGCTGTAATAATATAAAAGAGGCAGTAGATCTAGCTGGTATGTCATAATGTAATTGAGACAGTAGATCTAGCTGGTCTGCCATAATGTAATTGAGACAGTAGATCTAGCTGGTCTGTCATAATACAAAAGAGGCAGTAGATCTAGCTGGTCTGTCATAATATAGTAGAGACAGAAGATCTAGCTGGTCTGTCATAATATAATAGAGACAGTAGATCTAGCTGGTTTGTCATAATGTAAAAGAGGCAGTAGCTCTAGCTGGTCTGTCATAATATAATAGCGACAGTAGATCTAGCTGGTTTGTCAGAATATAAAAGAGGCAGTAGATCTAGCTGGTCTGTCATAATATAAAAGAGGCAGTAGATATAGCTGGTCTGTCATAATATAAAACTGGCAGTAGATCTAGCCTTTCTGCCATAATGTAATTGAGACAGAAGATCTAGCTGGTCTGCCATTATGTAATTCAGACAGTAGATCTAGCTGGTCTGTCATAATATAATAGAGACAGAAGATCTAGCTGGTCTGTCATAATATAATAGAGATAGTAGATCTAGCTGGTTTGTCATACTATAAAAGAGGCAGTAGATCTAGCTGGTCTGTCATAATATAATAGAGACAGTAAATCTAGCTGGTCTGTCATAATATAATAGAGACAGAAGATCTAGCTGGTCTGTCATAATATAATAGAGACAGTAGATCTAGCTGGTTTGTCATAATATAAAAGAGGCAGTAGCTCTACCTGGTCTGTCATAATATAATAGACACAGTAGATCTAGCTGGTCTGTCATAATATAAAGATGCAGCAGATCTAGCTGGTCTGTCATAATGTAAAGAGGCAGCAGATCTAGCTGGGCTGTAATAATATAATAGAGACAGTAGATCTAGCTGGTCTGTCATAATATAAAAGAGGCAGTAGATCTAGCTGGTATGTCATAATGTAATTGAGACAGTAGATCTAGCTGGTCTGCCATAATGTAATTGAGACAGTAGATCTAGCTGGTCTGTCATAATACAAAAGAGGCAGTAGATCTAGCTGGTCTGTCATAATATAGTAGAGACAGAAGATCTAGCTGGTCTGTCATAATATAATAGAGACAGTAGATCTAGCTGGTTTGTCATAATGTAAAAGAGGCAGTAGCTCTAGCTGGTCTGTCATAATATAATAGCGACAGTAGATCTAGCTGGTTTGTCAGAATATAAAAGAGGCAGTAGATCTAGCTGGTCTGTCATAATATAAAAGAGGCAGTAGATATAGCTGGTCTGTCATAATATAAAACTGGCAGTAGATCTAGCCTTTCTGCCATAATGTAATTGAGACAGAAGATCTAGCTGGTCTGCCATTATGTAATTCAGACAGTAGATCTAGCTGGTCTGTCATAATATAATAGAGACAGAAGATCTAGCTGGTCTGTCATAATATAATAGAGATAGTAGATCTAGCTGGTCTGCCATAATGTAATTGAGACAGTAGATCTAGCTGGTCTGTCATAATATAATAGAGACAGTAGATCTAGCTGGTTTGTCATAATATAAAAGAGGCAGTAGCTCTACCTGGTCTGTCATAATATAATAGACACAGTAGATCTAGCTGGTCTGTCATAATATAAAGATGCAGCAGATCTAGCTGGTCTGTCATAATGTAAAGAGGCAGCAGATCTAGCTGGGCTGTAATAATATAATAGAGACAGTAAATCTAGCTGGTCTGTCATAATATAATAGAGACAGTAGATCTAGCTGGTCTGCCATAATGTAATTGAGACAGTAGATCTAGCTGGTCTGTCATAATACAAAAGAGGCAGTAGATCTAGCTGGTCTGTCATAATATAATAGAGACAGAAGATCTAGCTGGTCTGTCATAATATAATAGAGACAGTAGATCTAGCTGGTCTGTCATAATATAATAGAGACAGTAGATCTAGCTGGTCTGTCATAATATAATAGAGACAGTAGATCTAGCTGGTCTGCCATAATGTAATTGAGTCAGTAGATCTAGCTGGTCTGCCATAATGTAATTGAGTCAGTAGATCTAGCTGGTCTGTCATAATGTAATTGAGACAGTAGATCTAGCTGGTCTGTCATAATATAATAGAGACAGAAGATCTAGCTGGTCTGTCATAATATAATAGAGACAGTATATCTAGCTGGTTTGTCATAATATAAAAGAGGCAGTATCTCTACCTGGTCTGTCATAATATAATAGAGACAGTAGATCTAGCTGGTCTGTCATAATATAAAGATTCAGCAGATCTAGCTGGTCTGTCATAATGTGAAGAGGCAGCAGATCTAGCTGGGCTGTCATAATATAATAGAGATAGTAGATCTAGCTGGTCTGTCATAATATAAAAGAGGCAGTAGATCTAGCTGGTATGTCATAATGTAATTGAGACAGTAGATCTATCTGGTCTGCCATAATGTAATTGAGACAGTAGATCTAGCTGGTCTGTGATAATATAATAGAGACAGTAGATCTAGCTGGTTTGTCATAATATAATAGAGACAGAAGATCTAGCTGGTCTGTCATAATATAATAGAGACAGTAGATCTAGCTGGTCTGTCATAATATAAAAGAGGCAGCAGATCTAGCTGGTCTGTCATAATGTAAAGAGGCAGCAGATCTAGCTGGGCTGTCATAATATAATAGAGACAGTAGATCTAGCTGGTCTGTCATAATATAAAAGAGGCAGTAGATCTAGCTGGTATGTCATAATGTAATTGAGACAGTAGATCTAGCTGGTCTGCCATGATGTAATTGAGACAGTAGATCTAGCTGGTCTGTCATAATACAAAAGAGGCAGTAGATCTAGCTGGTCTGTCATAATATAATAGAGACAGAAGATCTAGCTGGTCTGTCATAATATAATAGAGACAGTAGATCTAGCTGGTTTGTCATAATATAAAAGAGGCAGTAGCTCTAGCTGGTCTGTCATAATATAATAGCGACAGTAGATCTAGCTGGTTTGTCAGAATATAAAAGAGGCAGTAGATCTAGCTGGTTTGTCATAATATAAAAGAGGCAGTAGATATAGCTGGTCTGTCATAATATAAAACTGGCAGTAGATCTAGCCTTTCTGCCATAATGTAATTGAGACAGAAGATCTAGCTGGTCTGCCATTATGTAATTCAGACAGTAGATCTAGCTGGTCTGTCATAATATAATAGAGATAGTAGATCTAGCTGGTTTGTCATACTATAAAAGAGGCAGTAGATCTAGCTGGTCTGTCATAATATAATAGAGACAGTAGATCTAGCTGGTCTGTCATAATATAATAGAGACAGTAGATCTAGCTGGTCTGCCATAATGTAATTGAGTCAGTAGATCTAGCTGGTCTGCCATAATGTAATTGAGTCAGTAGATCTAGCTGGTCTGTCATAATGTAATTGAGACAGTAGATCTAGCTGGTCTGTCATAATATAATAGAGACAGAAGATCTAGCTGGTCTGTCATAATATAATAGAGACAGTAGATCTAGCTGGTTTGTCATAATATAAAAGAGGCAGTAGCTCTACCTGGTCTGTCATAATATAATAGAGACAGTAGATCTAGCTGGTCTGTCATAATATAAAGATTCAGCAGATCTAGCTGGTATGTCATAATGTAATTGAGACAGTAGATCTAGCTGGTCTGCCATAATGTAATTGAGACAGTAGATCTAGCTGGTCTGTCATAATACAAAAGAGGCAGTAGATCTAGCTGGTCTGTCATAATATAATAGAGACAGAAGATCTAGCTGGTCTGTCATAATATAATAGAGACAGTAGATCTAGCTGGTCTGTCATAATATAATAGAGACAGTAGATCTAGCTGGTCTGTCATAATATAATAGAGACAGTAGATCTAGCTGGTCTGCCATAATGTATCTGAGTCAGTAGATCTAGCTGGTCTGACATAATGTAATTGAGTCAGTAGATCTAGCTGGTCTGTCATAATATAATTGAGACAGTAGATCCAGCTGGTTTGTAATAATATAAAAGAGGCAGTAGCTCTACCTGGTCTGTCATAATATAATAGAGACAGTAGATCTAGCTGGTCTGTCATAATATAAAGATTCAGCAGATCTAGCTGGTCTGTCATAATGTAAAGAGGCAGCAGATCTAGCTGGGCTGTCATAATATAATAGAGACAGTAGATCTAGCTGGTCTGTCATAATATAAAAGAGGCAGTAGATCTAGCTGGTATGTCATAATGTAATTGAGACAGTAGATCTATCTGGTCTGCCATAATGTAATTGAGACAGTAGATCTAGCTGGTCTGTCATAATACAAAAGAGGCAGTAGATCTAGCTGGTCTGTCATAATATAATAGAGACAGAAGATCTAGCTGGTCTGTCATAATATAATAGAGACAGTAGATCTAGCTGGTCTGTCATAATATAATAGAGACAGTAGATCTAGCTGGTTTGTCATAATATAAAAGAGGCAGTAGCTCTAGCTGGTCAGTGATAATATATTAGAGACAGTAGATCTAGCTGGTCTGTCATAATATAAAAGAGGCAGTAGATCTAGCTGGTATGTCATAATGTAATTGAGACAGTAGATCTAGCTGGTCTGCCATAATGTAATTTATTCAGTAGATCTAGCTGGTCTGTCATAATATAATAGAGACAGTAGACCTAGCTGGTCTGTCATAATGTAATTGAGACAGTATATCTAGATGGTCTGCCATTAAATAATTGAGACTGTCGATCTAGTTGATTTGTCACGATATAAAAGACACAGTAGATCTAGCTGGTCTGACATCATTTAATAGAGATAGTAGATCTAGCTTGTCTGTCATAATGTAATTGAGTCAGTAGATCTAGCTGGTCTGACATAATGTAATTGAGTCAGTAGATCTAGCTGGTCTGTCATAATATAATTGAGACAGTAGATCCAGCTGGTTTGTAATAATATAAAAGAGGCAGTAGCTCTACCTGGTCTGTCATAATATAATAGAGACAGTAGATCTAGCTGGTCTGTCATAATATAAAGATTCAGCAGATCTAGCTGGTCTGTCATAATGTAAAGAGGCAGCAGATCTAGCTGGGCTGTCATAATGTAATTGAGACAGTAGATCTATCTGGTCTGCCATAATGTAATTGAGACAGTAGATCTAGCTGGTCTGTCATAATACAAAAGAGGCAGTAGATCTAGCTGGTCTGTCATAATATAATAGAGACAGAAGATCTAGCTGGTCTGTCATAATATAATAGAGACAGTAGATCTAGCTGGTTTGTCATAATATAAAAGAGGCAGTAGCTCTAGCTGGTCAGTGATAATATATTAGAGACAGTAGATCTAGCTGGTCTGTCATAATATAAAGATGCAGCAGATCTAGCTGGTCTGTCATAATATAAAGAGGCAGCAGATCTAGCTGGGCTGTCATAATATAATAGAGACAGTAGATCTAGCTGGTCTGTCATAATATAAAAGAGGCAGTAGATCTAGCTGGTATGTCATAATGTAATTGAGACAGTAGATCTAGCTGGTCTGCCATAATGTAATTTATTCAGTAGATCTAGCTGGTCTGTCATAATATAATAGAGACAGTAGACCTAGCTGGTCTGTCATAATGTAATTGAGACAGTATATCTAGATGGTCTGCCATAAAATAATTGAGACAGTCGATCTAGTTGATTTGTCACGATATAAAAGACACAGTAGATCTAGCTTGTCTGACATAATTTAATAGAGATAGTAAATCTAGCTGGTCTGTCATAATATAATAGAGACTGTAGATGAAGCTGGTCTGTCATAATATAATAGAGACAGTTGTTCAAGCTGGTCTGTCATAATATAATAAAGACAGTAGATCTAGCTGGTCTGTCATAATGAAATTGAGACAGTAGGTCTAGCTGGTCTGTCATAATGTAAAAGAGGCAGTAGATCTAGCTGGTCTGTCATAATGTAATATAATCAGGAGATATAGCTGGTCTGCCATAATGTAATTGAAACAGTAGATCTAGCTGTTCTGTCATAATATCAAAGAGGGAGTAGATCTAACTGATCTGTCATGAAATAATTGAGAAAGTCGATCTAGCTGACATCTCACAATATAAAAGAGGCAGTAGATCTAGCTGGTCTGTCATAATATAAAGGATCCAGTAGATCTAGCTGGTCTGTCATAATGTAATATAATCTGGAGATCTAGCTGGTCTGCCAAAATGTAATTGAGACAGTAGATCTAGCTGGTCTGTCATAAAATAATTGAGGCAGTAGATCTAGCTTGTCTGTCACAATATAAAAGAGGAAGTTGTTCAAGCTGTTCTGTCATAATGTAATTGAGACAGTAGATGTAGCTGGTCTGTCATAATATAAAAGAGGCAGCAGATCTATCTGGTCTGTCACAATATAATAGAGACAGTAGATCTAGCTGGTCTGTCATAATATAATTGAGACAGTAGATCTAGCTGCTCTGTCATAATATAATAGAGACGGTAGATCTAGCTGGTCTGTCATAATGTAACTGAGACAGTAGATCTAGCTGGTCTGTCATAATATAAAAAAGGCAGTAGATCTAGCTGGTCTGTCATACTGTAATTGAATCATTAGATCTAGCTGGTCTGTCATAATGTTATTTAGACAGTAGACCTAGCTGGTCTGCCATAATGTAATTGAGACAGTAGATATAGCTGGTCTGCCATAATGTAATTGAGACAGTAGATATAGCTGGTCTGCCATAATGTAATTGAGACGGTAGATCTTGCTGGTCTGCCATAATGTAATATATTCAAGAGATCTAGCTGGTCTGCCATAATGTAATTGAATCAGTAGATCTAGCTGGTATACCATAATGTAACAGAGGCAGTAGATCTAGCTGGTCTGTCATAATATAATAGAGACAGTAGACCTAGCTGGTCTATCACAATGTAATTGAGACAGTATATCTAGATGGTCTGCCATAAAATAATTGAGACAGTCGATCTAGTTGATTTGTCACGATATAAAAGACACAGTAGATCTAGCTGGTCTGACATAATTTAATAGAGATAGTAGATCTAGCTGGTCTGTCATAATATAATAGAGACTGTAGATGAAGCTGGTCTTTCATAATTTAATAGAGATAGTAGATATAGCTGGTCTGTCATAATATAATAGAGACAGTAGATCTAGCTGGTCTATCTTAATCTAAAAGAGACAATAGATCTAGCTGGTCTGTCATAATATAAAAGAGGCAGTAGATCTAGCTGGCCTTTCATAATATAATAGAGACAGAAGATCTAGCTGGTCTGTCATAATATAATAGCGACAGTAGATCTAGCTGGTTTGTCAGAATATAAAAGAGGCAGAAGATCTAGCTGGTCTGTCATAATGTAATTGAGACAGTAGATCCAGCTGGTCTGTCATAATGTAATTGAAACAGAAGATCTAGCTGGTCTGTCATAATATAATAGAGACAGTAGATCTAGCTGGTTTGTCATAATATAAAAGAGGCAGTAGATCTAGCTGGTCTGTCATAATATAATAGAGACAGTAGATTTAGCTGGTCTGTCATAATATAAAAGAGGCAGTAGATGTAGCTGGTCTGTCATAATATAAAGAGGCAGCAGATCTAGCTGGTCTGTCATAATATAAAAGAGACAGTAGATCTAGCTGTTCTGTCATAATGTAATTTAGACAGTAGATATAGCTGGTCTGTAATAATATAAAACAGGCAGTAGATCTAGCTGGTCTGTCATAATATAATAGAGACAGTAGATCTAGCTGGTTTGTCATAATATAAAAGAGGCAGTAGCTCTAGCTGGTCTGTCATAATATAATAGAGACAGTAGATCTAGCTGGTCTGTCATAATATAAAGATGCAGCAGATCTAGCTGGTCTGTCATAATATAAAGAGGCAGCAGATCTAGCTGGTCTGCCATAATGTAATTGAGACAGTAGATCTAGCTGGTCTGCCATAATGTAATTGAGACAGAAGATCTAGCTGGTCTGTGATAATATATTAGAGACAGTAGATCTAGCTGGTCTGTCATAATATAAAGATGCAGCAGATCTAGCTGGTCTGTCATAATATAAAGAGACAGTAGATCTAGCTGGTATGTCATAATATAATAGAGACAGTAGATCTAGCTGGTCTGCCATAATGTAATTTATTCAGTAGATCTAGCTGGTCTGCCATTAAATAATTGAGACAGTCGATCTAGTTGATTTGTCACGATATAAAAGACACAGTAGATCTAGCTGGTCCGACATAATTTAATAGAGATAGTAGATCTAGTTGGTCTGTCATAATATAACAGAGACTGTTGATGAAGCTGGTCTGTCATAATTTAATAGAGATAGTAGATCAAGCTTGTCTGTCATAATATAATAGAGACTGTAGATCTAGCTGGTCTGTCATAATGTAACAGAGGCAGTAGATCTAGCTGGTCTGTCATAAAATAATTGAGAGGGTAGATCTAGCTGGTCTGTCAAAATATAAAAGAGGCAGTAGATCTAGCTGGTCTGTCATAATATAAAAGTAGCAGCAGATCTAACTGGTCTGTCATAATATAAAGAGGCAGCAGATCTAGCTGGTCTGTCATAATATAAAAGAGGCAGTAGATCTAGCTGATCTGTCATAATTTAAAAGACGCAGTAGATCTTGCTGGTCTGTCATAATATAATAGAGACAGTAGATCTAGCTGGTCTATCATAATACAATTGAGACAGTAGATCTAGCTGGTCTGTCGTAATATAATAAAGACAGTAGATCTAGCTGGTCTGTCATAATTTAATTGAGACATTAGGTCTAGCTGGTCTGTCATAATGTAAAAGAGGCAGTAGATCTAGCTGGTCTGTCATAATGTAATTGAATCATTAGATCTAGCTGGTCTGTCATAATGTTATTTAGACAGTAGACCTAGCTGGTCTGCCATAATGTAATTGAGACAAAAGATCTAGCTGGTCTGCCATAATGTAATTGAGACAGTAGATCTAGCTGGTCTTCCATAATGTAATTGAGACAGTAGATCTAGCTGGTCTGTCATAATGTTATTTAGACAGTAGACCTAGCTGGTCTGCCATAATGTAATTAAGACAGTAGATATAGCTGGTCTGCCATAATGTAATTGAGACAGAAGATCTAGCTGGTCTGCCATAATGTAATTGAGACAGTAGATCTAGCTGGTCTGCCATGATGTAATTGAGACAGTCGATATAGCTGGTCTGTCATAATATAATAGATACAGTAGATCTAGCTGGTGTGTCATAATATAATAGAGACAGTAGATCTAGCTGGTCTGTCATAATATAATTTAATCAGTAGATCTAGCTGGTCTGTCATAATATAATTTAATCAGTAGATCTAGCTGGTCTGTCATAATGTAATATAATCAAGAGATCTAGCTGGTCTGCCATAATGTAATTGAATCAGTAGATCTAGCTGGCCTTTCATAATGTAATATAACCAGTAGATCTAGCTGGTCTGCCATAATGTAACAGAGGCAGTAGATCTAGCTGGTCTGTCATTAAATAATTGAGAGGGTAGATCTAGCTGGTCTGTCAAATTATAAAAGATGCAGTAGATCTAGCTGGCCTGTCATGTTATAAAAGAGGCAGCAGATCTAACTGGTCTGTCATAATATAAAGAGGCAGCAGATCTAGCTGGTCTGTCATAATATAAAAGAGGCAGTAGATCAATCAAATTTATTTTATATAGCCCTTCGTACATCAGCTGATATCTCAAAGTGCTGTACAGAAACCCAGCCTAAAACCCCAAACAGCAAGCAATGCAGGTGAAGAAGCACGGTGGCTAGGAAAAACTCCCTAGAAAGGCCAAAACCTAGGAAGAAACCTAGAGAGGAACCAAGCTATGTGGGGTGGCCAGTCCTCTTCTGGCTGAGCTGGGTGGAGATTATAACAAAACATGGTCAAGATGTTCAAATGTTCATAAATGACCAGCATGGTCGAATAATAATAAGGCAGAATAGTTGAAACTGGAGCAGCAGCACAGTCAGGGGGACTGGGGACAGCAAGGAGTCATCATGTCAGGTATTCCTGGGGCATGGTCCTAGGGCTCAGGTCCTCCGAGAGAGAGAAAGAAAGAGAGAATTAGAGAGAGCATATGTGGGATGGCCAGTCCTCTTCTGGCTGTGCCGGGTGGAGATTATAACAGAACATGGCCAAGATGTTCAAATGTTCATAAATGATCAGCATGGTCGAATAATAATAAGGCAGAACAGTTGAAACTGGAGCAGCAGCACAGCCAGGTGGACTGGGGACAGCAAGGAGTCATCATGTCAGGTAGTCCTGGGGCATGGTCCTAGGGCTCAGGTCCTCCGAGAGAGAGAAAGAGAGAAGGAGAGAATTAGAGAACGCACACTTAGATTCACAGAGGACAACGAATAGGACAGGAGAAGTACTCCAGATATAACAAACTGACCCTAGCCCCCCGACACATAAACTACTGCAGCATACATACTGGAGGCTGTAGATCTAGCTCATCTGTCATAAAATAATTGAGAGGGTAGATCTAGCTGGTCTGTCATAATATGATAGAGACAGTAGATATAGCTGGTCTGTCATGATATAATAGCGACAGTATATCTAGCTTGTCTTTCGTAGTATAATAGAGACAGTAGATCTAGCTGGTCTGTCATAACATAAAAAAGGCAGTAGATCTAGCTTGTCTGTCACAATATAAAAGAGGCAGTAGATCTAGCTGGTCTGACATAATATAATAGAGACTGTAGATGAAGCTGGTCTGCCATAATGTAATTGAGACAGTAGATATAGCTGGTCTGCCATAATGTAATTGAGACAGAAGATCTAGCTGGTCTGCCATAGTGTAATAGAGACAGTAGATCTAGCTGGTCTGCCATAATGTAATTGAGACAGAAAATCTAGCTGGTCTGTCATAATATAATAGAGACAGTAGATATAGCTGGTCTGTCAGAATATAAAAGAGGCAGCAGATCTATCTGGTCTGTCATAATATAATTTAGACAGTAGATCTAGCTGGTCTGTCATAATATAATAGAGACAGTAGATCTAGCTGGTCCGTCATAATATAATTGCGACAGTAGATCTAGCTGGTCTGTCATAATATAAAAGAGGCAGTAGATCTAGCTGGTCTGTCATAATATAAAAGAGGCATTAGATCTAGCTGGTCTGTCATAATGTAATTGAATCATTAGATCTCGCTGGTCTGTCATAATGTTATTTAGACAGTAGACCTAGCTGGTCTGCCATAATGTAATTGAGACAGTAGATCTAGCTGGTCTGTCATAATGTAATTGAATCATTAGATCTAGCTGGTCTGTCATAATGTAATTGAGACAGAAGATCTAGCTGGTCTGCCATAATGTAATTGAGTCAGTAGATCTAGCTGGTCTGTCATAATATAATAGAGACAGAAGATCTAGCTGGTCTGTCATAATATAATAGAGACAGTAGATCTAGCTGGTTTGTCATAATATAAAAGAGGCAGTAGCTCTAGCTGGACTGTCATAATATATTAGAGACATTAGATCTAGCTGGTCCGTCATAACATAAAGATGCAGCAGATCTAGCTGGTCTGTCATAATATAAAGAGGCAGCAGATCTAGCTGGGCTGTCATAATATAATAGAGACAGTAGATCTAGCTGGTCTGTCATAATATAAAAGAGGCAGTAGATCTAGCTCGTATGTCATAATGTGATTGAGACAGTAGATCTAGCTGGTCTGTCATAATGTAATTGAGACAGTATATCTAGATGGTCTGCCATAAAATAATTGAGACAGTCGATCTAGTTGATTTGTCACGATATAAAAGACACAGTAGATCTAGCTTGTCTGACATAATTTAATAGAGATAGTAGATCTAGCTGGTCTGTCATAATATAATAGAGACTGTAGATGAAGCTGGTCTGTCATAATATAATAGAGACAGTTGTTCAAGCTGGTCTGTCATAATATAATAAAGACAGTAGATCTAGCTTAATGAAATTGAGACAGTAGGTCTAGCTGGTCTGTCATAATGTAAAAGAGGCAGTAGATCTAGCTGGTCTGTCATAATGTAATATAATCAGGAGATATAGCTGGTCTGCCATAATGTAATTGAATCAGTAGATCTAGCTGTTCTGTCATAATATCAAAGAGGGAGTAGATCTAACTGATCAGTCATGAAATAATTGAGACAGTCGATCTAGCTGACATCTCACAATATAAAAGAGGCAGTAGATCTAGCTGGTCTGTCATAATATAAAGGATCCAGTAGATCTAGCTGGTCTGTCATAATGTAATATAATCTGGAGATCTATTTGGTCTGCCAAAATGTAATTGAGACAGTAGATCTAGCTGGTCTGTCATAAAATAATTGAGACAGTAGATCTAGCTTGTCTGTCACAATATAAAAGAGGAAGTTGTTCAAGCTGTTCTGTCATAATGTAATTGAGACAGTAGATGTAGCTGGTCTGTCATAATATAAAAGAGGCAGCAGATCTATCTGGTCTGTCACAATATAATAGAGACAGTAGATCTAGCTGGTCTGTCATAATATAATTGAGACAGTAGATCTAGCTGCTCTGTCATAATATAATAGAGACGGTAGATCTAGCTGGTCTGTCATAATGTAATTGAGACAGTAGATCTAGCTGGTCTGTCATAATATAAAAAAGGCAGTAGATCTAGCTGGTCTGTCATACTGTAATTGAATCATTAGATCTAGCTGGTCTGTCATAATGTTATTTAGACAGTAGACCTAGCTGGTCTGCCATAATGTAATTGAGACAGTAGATATAGCTGGTCTGCCATAATGTAATTGAGACAGTAGACCTAGCTGGTCTGTCACAATGTAATTGAGACAGTATATCTAGATGGTCTGCCATAAAATAATTGAGACAGTCGATCTAGTTGATTTGTCACGATATAAAAGACACAGTAGATCTAGCTGGTCTGACATAATTTAATAGAGATAGTAGATCTAGCTGGTCTGTCATAATATAATAGAGATTGTAGATGAAGCTGGTCTTTCATAATTTAATAGAGATAGTAGATATAGCTGGTCTGTCATAATATAATAGAGACAGTAGATCTAGCTGGTCTATCTTAATCTAAAAGAGACAGTAGATCTAGCTGGTCTGTCATAATATAAAAGAGGCAGTAGATCTAGCTGGCCTGTCATAATATAATAGAGACAGAAGATCTAGCTGGTCTGTCATAATATAATAGCGACAGTAGATCTAGCTGGTTTGTCAGAATATAAAAGAGGCAGAAGATCTAGCTGGTCTGTCATAATGTAATTGAGACAGTAGATCCAGCTGGTCTGTCATAATGTAATTGAAACAGAAGATCTAGCTGGTCTGTCATAATATAATAGAGACAGTAGATCTAGCTGGTTTGTCATAATATAAAAGAGGCAGTAGATCTAGCTGGTCTGTCATAATATAATAGAGACAGTAGATTTAGCTGGTCTGTCATAATATAAAAGAGGCAGTAGATGTAGCTGGTCTGTCATAATATAAAGAGGCAGCAGATCTAGCTGGTCTGTCATAATATAAAAGAGACAGTAGATCTAGCTGGTCTGTCATAATGTAATTGAGACAGTAGATCTAGCTGGTCTGTCATAATATAAAAAAGGCAGTAGATCTAGCTGGTCTGTCATACTGTAATTGAATCATTAGATCTAGCTGGTCTGTCATAATGTTATTTAGACAGTAGACCTAGCTGGTCTGCCATAATGTAATTGAGACAGTAGATATAGCTGGTCTGCCATAATGTAATTGAGACAGTAGACCTAGCTGGTCTGTCACAATGTAATTGAGACAGTATATCTAGATGGTCTGCCATAAAATAATTGAGACAGTCGATCTAGTTGATTTGTCACGATATAAAAGACACAGTAGATCTAGCTGGTCTGACATAATTTAATAGAGATAGTAGATCTAGCTGGTCTGTCATAATATAATAGAGACTGTAGATGAAGCTGGTCTTTCATAATTTAATAGAGATAGTAGATATAGCTGGTCTGTCATAATATAATAGAGACAGTAGATCTAGCTGGTCTATCTTAATCTAAAAGAGACAGTAGATCTAGCTGGTCTGTCATAATATAAAAGAGGCAGTAGATCTAGCTGGCCTGTCATAATATAATAGAGACAGAAGATCTAGCTGGTCTGTCATAATATAATAGCGACAGTAGATCTAGCTGGTTTGTCAGAATATAATAGAGACAGAAGATCTAGCTGGTCTGTCATAATATAATAGAGACAGTAGATATAGCTGGTCTGTAATAATATAAAACAGGCAGTAGATCTAGCTGGTCTGTCATAATATAATAGAGACAGTAGATCTAGCTGGTTTGTCATAATATAAAAGAGGCAGTAGCTCTAGCTGGTCTGTCATAATATAATAGAGACAGTAGATCTAGCTGGTCTGTCATAATATAAAGAGGCAGCAGATCTAGCTGGTCTGCCATAATGTAATTGAGACAGTAGATCTAGCTGGTCTGCCATAATGTAATTGAGACAGAAAATCTAGCTGGTCTGTCATAATGTTATTGAGACAGTAGATCTAGCTGGTCTGTCATAATATAATAGAGACAGTAGATCTAGCTGGTCTGTCATAATATAATAGAGACAGTAGATCTAGCTGGTTTGTCATAATATAAAAGAGGCAGTAGCTCTAGCTGGACTGTCATAATATATTAGAGACAGTAGATCTAGCTGGTCTGTCATAACATAAAGATGCAGCAGATCTAGCTGGTCTGTCATATATAAAGAGGCAGCAGATCTAGCTGGGCTGTCATAATATAATAGAGACAGTAGATCTAGCTGGTCTGTCATAATATAAAAGAGGCAGTAGATCTAGCTCGTATGTCATAATGTGATTGAGACAGTAGACCTAGCTTGTCTGTCATAATGTAATTGAGACAGTATATCTAGATGGTCTGCCATAAAATAATTGAGACAGTAGGTCTAGCTGGTCTGTCATAATGTAAAAGAGGCAGTAGATCTAGCTGGTCTGTCACGATATAAAAGACACAGTAGATCTAGCTTGTCTGACATAATTTAATAGAGATAGTAGATCTAGCTGGTCTGTCATAATGTAATTGAGACAGTAGATCTAGCTGGTCTGTCATAAAATAATTGAGACAGTAGATCTAGCTTGTCTGTCACAATATAAAAGAGGAAGTTGTTCAAGCTGTTCTGTCATAATGTAATTGAGGCAGTAGATCTAGCTGGTCTGTCATACTGTAATTGAATCATTAGATCTAGCTGGTCTGTCATAATGTTATTTAGACAGTAGACCTAGCTGGTCTGCCATAATGTAATTGAGACAGTAGATATAGCTGGTCTGCCATAATGTAATTGAGACAGTAGATATAGCTGGTCTGCCATAATGTAATTGAGACGGTAGATCTTGCTGGTCTGCCATAATGTAATATTTTCAAGAGATCTAGATGGTCTGCCATAAAATAATTGAGACAGTCGATCTAGTTGATTTGTCACGATATAAAAGACACAGTAGATCTAGCTGGTCTGACATAATTTAATAGAGATAGTAGATCTAGCTGGTCTGTCATAATATAATAGAGACTGTAGATGAAGCTGTTCTTTTATAATTTAATAGAGATAGTAGATATAGCTGGTCTGTCATAATATAATAGAGACAGTAGATCTAGCTGGTCTGTCATAATATAAAAGAGGCAGTAGATCTAGCTGGCCTGTCATAATATAATAGAGACAGAAGATCTAGCTGGTCTGTCATAATATAATAGCGACAGTAGATCTAGCTGGTTTGTCAGAATATAAAAGAGGCAGAAGATCTAGCTGGTCTGTCATAATGTAATTGAGACAGTAGATCCAGCTGGTCTGTCATAATGTAATTGAAACAGAAGATCGATCTGGTCTGTCATAATATAATAGAGACAGTAGATCTAGCTGGTTTGTCATAATATAAAAGAGGCAGTAGATCTAGCTGGTCTGTCATAATATAACAGGGACAGTAGATTTAGCTGGTCTGTCATAATATAAAAGAGGCAGTAGATGTAGCTGGTCTGTCATAATATAAAGAGGCAGCAGATCTAGCTGGTCTGTCATAATATAAAAGAGACAGTAGATCTAGCTGGTCTGTCATAATGTAATTTAGACAGTAGATCTAGCTTGTCTGTCATAATATAATAGAGACAGAAGATCTACCTGGTCTGTCATAATATAATGGAGACAGTAGATATAGCTGGTCTGTCATAATATAATAGAGACAGTTGATCTAGCTGGTCTGTCTTAATCTAAAAGAGACAGTAGATCTAGCTGGTTTGTCATAATATAATAGAGACAGTAGATCTAGCTGGTCTGTCATAATATAAAGATGCAGCAGATCTAGCTGGTCTGTCATAATATAAAGAGGCAGCAGATCTAGCTGGTCTGCCATAATGTAATTGAGACAGAAGATCTAGCTGGTCTGCCATAATGTAATTGAGTCAGTAGATCTAGCTGGTCTGCCATAATGTAATTGAGACAGAAGATCTAGCTGGTCTGCCATAATATAATAGAGACAGTAGATCTATCTGGTCTGACATAATTGAATAGAGGTAGTAGATCTAGCTGGTCTGTCATAATATAATAGAGACTGTAGATGAAGCTGGTCTGTCATAATTTAATAGAGATAGTAGATATAGCTGGTCTGTCATAATATAAAAGAGGCAGTAGATATAGCTGGTCTGTCGTAATATAAAAGAGGCAGTAGATCTAGCTGGTCTGTCATAATATAATAGAGACAGAAGATCTAGCTGGTCTGTCATAATATAATAGCGACAGTAGATCTAGCTGGTTTGTCAGAATATAAAAGAGGCAGAAGATCTAGCTGGTCTGTCATAATGTAATTGAGACAGTAGATCCAGCTGGTCTGTCATAATGTAATTGAAACAGAAGATCTAGCTGGTCTGTCATAATATAATAGAGACAGTAGATCTAGCTGGTTTGTCATAATATAAAAGAGGCAGTAGATCTAGCTGGTCTGTCATAATATAATAGAGACAGTAGATTTAGCTGGTCTGTCATAATATAAAAGAGGCAGTAGATGTAGCTGGTCTGTCATAATATAAAGAGGCAGCAGATCTAGCTGGTCTGTCATAATATAAAAGAGACAGTAGATGTAGCTGGTCTGTCATAATATAAAAGAGGCAGTAGATGTAGCTGGTCTGTCACAATATAATAGAGACTGTAGATGAAGCTGGTCTGTCCTAATTTAATAGAGATAGTAGATATAGCTGGTCTGTCATAATATAATAGAGACAGTAGATCTAGCTGGTCTGTCTTAATCTAAAAGAGACAGTAGATCTAGCTGGTCTGTCGTAATATAAAAGAGGCAGTAGATCTAGCTGGTCTGTCATAATATAATAGAGACAGTAGATTTAGCTGGTCTGTCATAATATAAAAGAGGCAGTAGATGTAGCTGGTCTGTCATAATATAATAGAGACTGTAGATGAAGCTGGTCTGTCATAATTTAATAGAGATAGTAGATATAGCTGGTCTGTCATAATATAATAGAGACAGTAGATCTAGCTTGTCTGTCATAATATAATAGAGACAGAAGATCTACCTGGTCTGTCATAATATAATGGAGACAGTAGATATAGCTGGTCTGTCATAATATAATAGAGACAGTTGATCTAGCTGGTCTGTCTTAATCTAAAAGAGACAGTAGATCTAGCTGGTTTGTCATAATATAATAGAGACAGTAGATCTAGCTGGTCTGTCATAATATAAAGATGCAGCAGATCTAGCTGGTCTGTCATAATATAAAGAGGCAGCAGATCTAGCTGGTCTGCCATAATGTAATTGAGACAGAAGATCTAGCTGGTCTGCCATAATGTAATTGAGTCAGTAGATCTAGCTGGTCTGCCATAATGTAATTGAGACAGAAGATCTAGCTGGTCTCCCATAATATAATTTAGACAGTAGATCTAGCTGGTCTGCCATAATATAATAGAGACAGTAGATCTATCTGGTCTGACATAATTGAATAGAGGTAGTAGATCTAGCTGGTCTGTCATAATATAATAGAGACTGTAGATGAAGCTGGTCTGTCATAATTTAATAGAGATAGTAGATATAGCTGGTCTGTCATAATATAAAAGAGGCAGTAGATATAGCTGGTCTGTCGTAATATAAAAGAGGCAGTAGATCTAGCTGGTCTGTCATAATATAATAGAGACAGAAGATCTAGCTGGTCTGTCATAATATAATAGCGACAGTAGATCTAGCTGGTTTGTCAGAATATAAAAGAGGCAGAAGATCTAGCTGGTCTGTCATAATGTAATTGAGACAGTAGATCCAGCTGGTCTGTCATAATGTAATTGAAACAGAAGATCTAGCTGGTCTGTCATAATATAATAGAGACAGTAGATCTAGCTGGTTTGTCATAATATAAAAGAGGCAGTAGATCTAGCTGGTCTGTCATAATATAATAGAGACAGTAGATTTAGCTGGTCTGTCATAATATAAAAGAGGCAGTAGATGTAGCTGGTCTGTCATAATATAAAGAGGCAGCAGATCTAGCTGGTCTGTCATAATATAAAAGAGACAGTAGATGTAGCTGGTCTGTCATAATATAAAAGAGGCAGTAGATGTAGCTGGTCTGTCACAATATAATAGAGACTGTAGATGAAGCTGGTCTGTCCTAATTTAATAGAGATAGTAGATATAGCTGGTCTGTCATAATATAATAGAGACAGTAGATCTAGCTGGTCTGTCTTAATCTAAAAGAGACAGTAGATCTAGCTGGTCTGTCGTAATATAAAAGAGGCAGTAGATCTAGCTGGTCTGTCATAATATAATAGAGACAGTAGATTTAGCTGGTCTGTCATAATATAAAAGAGGCAGTAGATGTAGCTGGTCTGTCATAATATAATAGAGACTGTAGATGAAGCTGGTCTGTCATAATTTAATAGAGATAGTAGATATAGCTGGTCTGTCATAATATAATAGAGACAGTAGATCTATCTGGTTTGTCAGAATATAAAAGAGGCAGAAGATATAGCTGGTCTGTCATAATGTAATTGAAACAGTAGATCCAGCTGGTCTGTCATAATGTAATTGAAACAGAAGATCTAGCTGGTCTGTCATAATATAATAGAGACAGTAGATCTAGCTGGTTTGTCATAATATAAAAGAGGCAGTAGATAAAGCTGGTCTGTCATAATATAATAGCGACAGTAGATTTAGCTGGTCTGTCATAATATAAAAGAGGCAGTAGATGTAGCTGGTCTGTCATAATATAAAGAGGCATCAGATCTAGCTGGTCTGTCATAATATAAAAGAGACAGTAGATGTAGCTGGTGTGTCATAATATAAAGAGGCAGCAGATCTAGCTGGTCTGTCATAATATAATAGAGACAGTAGATCTAGCTGGTCTGTCATAATGTAATTTAGACAGTAGATCTAGCTGGTCTGTCATAATATAATAGAGACAGTAGATATAGCTGGTCTGTCATAATATAAAACAGGCAGTAGATCTAGCTGGTCTGCCATAATGTAATTGAGACAGAAGATCTAGCTGGTCTGCCATAATGTAATTGAGTCAGTAGATCTAGCTGGTCTGTCATAATGTAATTGAGACAGTAGATCTAGCTGGTCTGTCATAATATAATAGAGACAGAAGATCTAGCTGGTCTGTAATAATATAATAGAGACAGTAGATCTAGCTGGTCTGTCATAATATAAAGAGGCAGCAGATCTAGCTGGTCTGCCATAATGTAATTGAGACAGAAGATCTAGCTGGTCTCCCATAATATAATTTAGAAAGTAGATCTAGCTGGTCTGCCATAATATAATAGAGACAGTAGATCTAGCTGGTCTGTCATAATATAATAGAGACAGTAGATCTAGCTGGTCTGTCATAATATAAAAGAGGCAGTAGATCTAGCTGGTCTGTCATAATTTAATTGAGACAGTAGATCCATCTGGTCTGTCATAATGTAATTGAAACAGAAGATCTAGCTGGTCTGTCATAATATAATAGAGACAGTAGATCTAGCTGGTTTGTCATAATATAAAAGAGGCAGTAGATCTAGCTGTTCTGTCATAATATAAAAGAGTCAGTAGATGTAGCTGGTCTGTCATAATATAAAAGAGACAGTAGATGTAGCTGGTCTGTCATAATATGAAGAGGCAGCAGATCTAGCTGGACTGTCATAATATAATAAAGACAGTAGATCTAGCTGGTTTGTCATAATATAAAAGAGGCAGTAGATCTAGCTGGTCTGTCATAATATAATAGAGACAGTAGATTTAGCTGGTCTGTCATAATATAAAAGAGGCAGTAGATGTAGCTGGTCTGCCATAATGTAATTGAGACAGAAGATCTAGCTGGTCTGCCATAATGTAATTGAGTCAGTATATCTAGCTGGTCTGTCATAATGTAATTGAGACAGTAGATCTAGCTGGTCTGTCATAATATAATAGAGACAGAAGATCTAGCTGATCTGTAATAATATAATAGAGACAGTAGATCTAGCTGGTCTGTCATAATATAAAGAGGCAGCAGATCTAGCTGGTCTGTCATAATATAAAAGAGACAGTAGATGTAGCTGGTCTGTCATAATATAAAGAGGCAGCAGACCTAGCTGTTCTGTCATAATATAAAAGAGACAGTAGATGTAGCTGGTCTGTCAGAATATAAAGAGGCAGCAGATCTAGCTGGTCTGTCATAATATAATAGAGACAGTAGATCTAGCTGGTCTGTCATAATATAATAGAGACAGTAGATCTAGCTGGTCTGCCATAATGTAATTGAGTCAGTAGATCTAGCTGGTCTGTCATAATGTAATTGAGACAGTAGATCTAGCTGGTCTGTCATAATATAATAGAGACAGAAGATCTAGCTGGTCTGTCATAATATAATAGACACAGTAGATCTAGCTGGTTTGTCATAATATAAAAGAGGCAGTAGCTCTAGCTGGTCTGTCATAATATAAATGAGACAGTAGATCTAGCTGGTCTGTCATAATATAAAGATGCAGCAGATCTAGCTGGTCTGTCATAATATAAAGAGGCAGCAGATCTAGCTGGTCTGCCATAATGTAATTGAGACAGTAGATCTAGCTGGTCTGCCATAATGTAATAAATCAAATCAAATCAAATCAAATTTTATTTGTCACATACACATGGTTAGCAGATGTTAATGCGAGTGTAGCGAAATGCTTGTGCTTCTAGTTCCGACAATGCAGTAATAACAAGTAATCTAACTAACAATTCCAAAACTACTGTCTTGTACACAGTGTAAGGGGATAAAGAATATGTACATAAGGATATATGAATGAGTGATGGTACAGAGCAGTATAGGCAAGATACAGTAGATGGTATCGGGTACAGTATGTACAAATGAGATGAGTATGTAAACAAAGTGGCATAGTATAGTATAAAGTGGCTAGTGATACATGTATTACATAAGGATACCGTCGATGATATAGAGTACAGTATATACGTATGCATATGAGATGAATAATGTAGGGTAAGTAACATTTATATAAGGTAGCATTGTTTAAAGTGGCTAGTGATATATTTACATCATTTCCCATCAATTCCCATTATTAAAGTGGCTGGAGTTGAGTCAGTGTCAGTGTGTTGGCAGCAGCCACTCAGTGTTAGTGGTGGCTGTTTAACAGTCTGATGGCCTTGAGATAGAAGCTGTTTTTCAGTCTCTCGGTCCCAGCTTTGATGCACCTGTACTGACCTCGCCTTCTGGATGATAGCGGGGTGAACAGGCAGTGGCTCGGGTGGTTGATGTCCTTGATGATCTTTATGGCCTTCCTGTGACATCGGGTGGTGTAGGTGTCCTGGAGGGCAGGTAGTTTGCCCCCGGTGATGCGTTGTGCAGACCTCACTACCCTCTGGAGAGCCTTACGGTTGAGGGCGGTGCAGTTGCCATACCAGGCGGTGATACAGCCCGCCAGGATGCTCTCGATTGTGCATCTGTAGAAGTTTGTGAGTGCTTTTGGTGACAAGCCGAATTTCTTCAGCCTCCTGAGGTTGAAGAGGCGCTGCTGCGCCTTCTTCACGATGCTGTCTGTGTGAGTGGACCAATTCAGTTTGTCTGTGATGTGTATGCCGAGGAACTTAAAACTTGCTACCCTCTCCACTACTGTTCCATCGATGTGGATAGGGGGGTGTTCCCTCTGCTGTTTCCTGAAGTCCACAATCATCTCCTTAGTTTTGTTGACGTTGAGTGTGAGGTTGTTTTCCTGACACCACACTCCGAGGGCCCTCACCTCCTCCCTGTAGGCCGTCTCATCGTTGTTGGTAATCAAGCCTACCACTGTTGTGTCGTCCGCAAACTTGATGATTGAGTTGGAGGCGTGCGTGGCCACGCAGTCGTGGGTGAACAGGGAGTACAGGAGAGGGCTCAGAACGCAACCTTGTGGGGCCCCAGTGTTGAGGATCAGCGGGGAGGAGATGTTGTTGCCTACCCTCACCACCTGGGGGCGGCCCGTCAGGAAGTCCAGTACCCAGTTGCACAGGGCGGGGTCGAGACCCAGGGTCTCGAGCTTGATGACGAGCTTGGAGGGTACTATGGTGTTGAATGCCGAGCTGTAGTCGATGAACAGCATTCTCACATAGGTATTCCTCTTGTCCAGATGGGTTAGGGCAGTGTGCAGTGTGGTTGAGATTGCATCGTCTGTGGACCTATTTGGGTGGTAAGCAAATTGGAGTGGGTCTAGGGTGTCAGGTAGGGTGGAGGTGATATGGTCCTTGACTAGTCTCTCAAAGCACTTCATGATGACGGATGTGAGTGCTACGGGGCGGTAGTCATTTAGCTCAGTTACCTTAGCTTTCTTGGGAACAGGAACAATGGTGGCCCTCTTGAAGCATGTGGGAACAGCAGACTGGTATAGGGATTGATTGAATATGTCCGTAAACACACCGGCCAGCTGGTCTGCGCATGCTCTGAGGGCGCGGCTGGGGATGCCATCTGGGCCTGCAGCCTTGCGAGGGTTAACACGTTTAAATGTCTTACTCACCTCGGCTGCAGTGAAGGAGAGACCGCATGTTTTCGTTGCAGGCCGTGTCAGTGGCACTGTATTGTCCTCAAAGCGGGCAAAAAAGTTATTTAGTCTGCCTGGGAGCAAGACATCCTGGTCCGTGACTGGGCTGGGTTTCTTCCTGTAGTCCGTGATTGACTGTAGACCCTGCCACATGCCTCTTGTGTCTGAGCCGTTGAATTGAGATTCTACTTTGTCTCTGTACTGGCGCTTAGCTTGTTTGATAGCCTTGCGGAGGGAATAGCTGCACTGTTTGTATTCGGTCATGTTACCAGACACCTTGCCCTGATTAAAAGCAGTGGTTTGCGCTTTCAGTTTCACACGAATGCTGCCATCAATCCACGGTTTCTGGTTAGGGTATGTTTTAATCGTTGCTATGGGAACGACATCTTCAACGCACGTTCTAATGAACTCGCACACCGAATCAGCGTATTCGTCAATGTTGTTATCTGACGCAATACGAAACATCTCCCAGTCCACGTGATGGAAGCAGTCTTGGAGTGTGGAGTCAGCTTGGTCGGACCAGCGTTGGACAGACCTCAGCGTGGGAGCCTCTTGTTTTAGTTTCTGTCTGTAGGCAGGGATCAACAAAATGGAGTCGTGGTCAGCTTTTCCGAAAGGGGGGCGGGGCAGGGCCTTATATGCGTCGCGGAAGTTAGAGTAACAATGGTCCAAGGTCTTTCCTCCCCTGGTTGCGCAATCGATATGCTGATAAAATTTGGGGAGTCTTGTTTTCAGATTAGCCTTGTTAAAATCCCCAGCTACAATGAATGCAGCCTCCGGATAAATTGTTTCCAGTTTGCAGAGAGTTAAATAAAGTTCGTTCAGAGCCATCGATGTGTCTGCTTGGGGGGGGATATATACGGCTGTGATTATAATCGAAGAGAATTCTCTTGGTAGATAATGCGGTCTACATTTGATTGTGAGGAATTCTAAATCAGGTGAACAGAAGGATTTGAGTTCCTGTATGTTTCTTTCATCGCACCATGTCACGTTAGTCATAAGGCATAAGCCCCCGCCCCTCTTTTTACCAGAAAGATGTTTTTTCCTGTCTGCGCGATGTGTGGAGAAACCTGTTGGCTGCACCGCTTCGGATAGCGTCTCTCCAGTAAGCCACGTTTCCGTGAAGCAAAGAACGTTACAGTCTCTGATGTCCCTCTGGAATGCTACCCTTGCTCGGATTTCATCAACCTTGTTGTCAAGAGACTGGACATTGGCAAGAAGAATGCTAGGGAGTGGTGCGCGCTGTGCCCGTCTCCGGAGTCTGACCAGAAGACCGCCTCGTTTCCCTCTCTTTCGGAGTCGTTTTTTTGGGTCGCTGCATAGGATCCACTCCGTTGTCCTGTTTGTAAGGCAGAACACAGGATCCGCGTCGCGAAAAACATATTCTTGGTCGTACTGATGGTGAGTTGATGCTGATCTTATATTCAGTAGTTCTTCTCGACTGTATGTAATGAAACCTAAGATGACCTGGGGTACTAATGTAAGAAATAACACGTAAAAAAACAAAAAACTGCATAGTTTCCTAGGAACGCGAAGCGAGGCGGCCATCTCTGTCGGCGCCGGAAGTAGCAGTAGAGACAGAAGATCTAGCTGGTCTGCCATAATGTAATTGAGTCAGTAGATCTAGCTGGTCTGCCATAATATAATTGAGACAGAAGATCTAGCTGGTCTCCCATAATATAATTTAGAAAGTAGATCTAGCTGGTCTGCCATAATATAATAGAGACAGTAGATCTAGCTGGTCTGTCATAATATAATAGAGACAGTAGATCTAGCTGGTCTGTCATAATATAAAAGAGGCAGTAGATCTAGCTGGTCTGTCATAATTTAATTGAAACAGAAGATCTAGCTGGTCTGTCATAATATAATAGAGACAGTAGATCTAGCTGGTTTGTCATAATATAAAAGAGGCAGTAGATCTAGCTGGTCTGTCATAATATAAAAGAGGCAGTAGATATAGCTGGTCTGTCATAATATAAAGAGGCAGCAGACCTATCTGGTCTGTCATAATATAAAAGAGACAGTAGATGTAGCTGGTCTGTCATCATATAAAGAGGCAGCAGATCTAGCTGGTCTGTCATAATATAATAGAGACAGTAGATCTAGCTGGTCTGTCATAATATAATAGAGACAGTAGATCTAGCTGGTTTGTCATAATATAAAAGAGGCAGTAGATCTAGCTGGTCTGTCATAATATAATAGAGACAGTAGATTTAGCTGGTCTGTCATAATATAAAAGAGGCAGTAGATGTAGCTGGTCTGCCATAATGTAATTGAGACAGAAGATCTAGCTGGTCTGCCATGATGTAATTGAGTCAGTAGATCTAGCTGGTCTGTCATAATGTAATTGAGACAGTAGATCTAGCTGGTCTGTCATAATATAATAGAGACAGAAGATCTAGCTGGTCTGTAATAATATAATAGAGACAGTAGATCTATCTGGTCTGTCATAATATAAAGAGGCAGCAGATCTAGCTGGTCTGCCATAATGTAATTGAGACAGTAGATCTAGATGGTCTGCCATAATGTAATTGAGACAGAAGATCTAGCTGGTCTCCCATAATATAATTTAGAAAGTAGATCTAGCTGGTCTGCCATAATATAATAGAGACAGTAGATCTAGCTGGTCTGTCATAATATAATAGAGACAGTAGATCTAGCTGGTCTGTCATAATATAAAAGAGGCAGTAGATCTAGCTGGTCTGTCATAATTTAATTGAAACAGAAGATCTAGCTGGTCTGTCATAATATAATAGAGACAGTAGATCTAGCTGGTTTGTCATAATATAAAAGAGGCAGTAGATCTAGCTGGTCTGTCATAATATAAAAGAGGCAGTAGATATAGCTGGTCTGTCATAATATAAAGAGGCAGCAGACCTATCTGGTCTGTCATAATATAAAAGATACAGTAGATGTAGCTGGTCTGTCATCATATAAAGAGGCAGCAGATCTAGCTGGTCTGTCATAATATAATAGAGACAGTAGATCTAGCTGGTCTGTCATAATATAATAGAGACAGTAGATCTAGCTGGTTTGTCATAATATAAAAGAGGCAGTAGATCTAGCTGGTCTGTCATAATATAATAGAGACAGTAGATTTAGCTGGTCTGTCATAATATAAAAGAGGCAGTAGATGTAGCTGGTCTGCCATAATGTAATTGAGACAGAAGATCTAGCTGGTCTGCCATGATGTAATTGAGTCAGTAGATCTAGCTGGTCTGTCATAATGTAATTGAGACAGTAGATCTAGCTGGTCTGTCATAATATAATAGAGACAGAAGATCTAGCTGGTCTGTAATAATATAATAGAGACAGTAGATCTATCTGGTCTGTCATAATATAAAGAGGCAGCAGATCTAGCTGGTCTGCCATAATGTAATTGAGACAGTAGATCTAGATGGTCTGCCATAATGTAATTGAGACAGAAGATCTAGCTGGTCTGCCATAATGTAATTGAGTCAGTAGATCTAGCTTGTCTGCCATAATGTAATTGAGACAGAAGATCTAGCTGGTCTCCCATAATACAATTTAGAAAGTAGATCTAGCTGGTCTGCCATAATATAATAGAGACAGTAGATCTAGCTGGTCTGTCATAATATAATAGAGACAGTAGATCTAGCTGGTTTGTCATAGTATAAAAGAGGCAGTAGATCTAGCTGGTCTGTCATAATATAAAAGAGGCAGTAGATGTAGCTGGTCTGTCATAATAGAAAGAGGCAGCAGACCTAGCTGGTCTGTCATAATATAATAGAGACAGTAGATCTAGCTGGTCTGCCATAATGTAATTGAGACAGAAGATCTAGCTGGTCCGCCATAATGTAATTGAGTCAGTAGATCTAGCTGGTCTGTCATAATGTAATTGAGACAGTAGATCTAGCTGGTCTGTCATAATATAATAGAGACAGAAGATCTAGCTGGTCTGTAATAATATAATAGAGACAGAAGATCTAGCTGGTCTGTAATAATATAATAGATACAGTAGATCTAGCTGGTCTGTCATAATATAAAGAGGCAGCAGATCTAGCTGGTCTGCCATAATGTAATTGAGACAGTAGATCTAGCTGGTCTGCCATAATGTAATTGAGACAGAAGATCTAGCTGGTCTGCCATAATGTAATTGAGTCAGTAGATCTAGCTGGTCTGCCATAATATAATTGAGACAGAAGATCTAGCTGGTCTCCCATAATATAATTTAGAAAGTAGATCTAGCTGGTCTGCCATAATATAATAGAGACAGTAGATCTAGCTGGTCTGTCATAATTTAATTGAAACAGAAGATCTAGCTGGTCTGTCATAATATAATAGAGACAGTAGATCTAGCTGGTTTGTCATAATATAAAAGAGGCAGTAGATCTAGCTGGTCTGTCATAATATAAAAGAGGCAGTAGATATAGCTGGTCTGTCATGATATAAAGAGGCAGCAGACCTAGCTGGTCTGTCATAATATAAAAGAGACAGTAGATGTAGCTGGTCTGTCATCATATAAAGAGGCAGCAGATCTAGCTGGTCTGTCATAATATAATAGAGACAGTAGATCTAGCTGGTCTCTCATAATATAATAGAGACAGTAGATCTAGCTGGTTTGTCATAATATAAAAGAGGCATTAGATCTAGCTGGTCTGTCATAATATAATAGAGACAGTAGATCTAGCTGGTCTCTCATAATATAATAGAGACAGTAGATCTAGCTGGTTTGTCATAATATAAAAGAGGCATTAGATCTAGCTGGTCTGCCATAATGTAATTGAGTCAGCAGATCTAGCTGGTCTGCCATAATGTAATTGAGACAGTAGATCTAGATGGTCTGCCATAATGTAATTGAGACAGAAGATCTAGCTGGTCTGCCATAATGTAATTGAGTCAGTAGATCTAGCTTGTCTGCCATAATGTAATTGAGACAGAAGATCTAGCTGGTCTCCCATAATACAATTTAGAAAGTAGATCTAGCTGGTCTGTCATAATATAATAGAGACAGTAGATCTAGCTGGTCTGTCATAATATAAAAGAGGCAGTAGATCTAGCTGGTCTGTCATAATGTAATTGAGACAGTAGATCCAGCTGGTATGTCATAATGTAATTCAAACAGAAGATCTAGCTGGTCTGTCATAATATAAAGAGACAGTAGATCTAGCTGGTTTGTCATAATATAAAAGAGGCAGTAGATCTAGCTGGTCTGTCATAATATAAAAGCGGCAGTAGATGTAGCTGGTCTGTCATAATAGAAAGAGGCAGCAGACCTAGCTGGTCTGTCATAATATAATAGAGACAGTAGATCTAGCTGGTCTGTCATAATGTAATTTAGACAGTAGATCTAGCTTGTCTGTCATAACGTAATTGAGACAGTAGATCTAGCTGGTCTGTCATAATATAATAGAGACAGAAGATCTAGCTGGTCTGTCATAATATAATAGAGACAGTAGATCTAGCTGGTTTGTCATAATATAAAAGAGGCAGTAGCTCTAGCTGGTCTGTCATAATATAATAGAGACAGTAGATCTAGCTGGTCTGTCATAATATAAAGATGCAGCAGATCTAGCTGTTCTGTCATAATATAAAGAGGCAGCAGATCTAGCTGGTCTGCCATAATGTAATTGAGACAGTAGATCTAGCTGGTCTGCCATAATGTAATTGAGACAGAAGATCTAGCTGGTCTGCCATAATGTAATTGAGTCAGTAGATCTAGCTGGTCTGCCATAATGTAATTGAGACAGAAGATCTAGCTGGTCTCCCATAATATAATTTAGACAGTAGATCTAGCTGGTCTGTCATAATATAAAAGAGGCAGTAGATCTAGCTGGTCTGTCATAATGTAATTGAGACAGTAGATCCAGCTGGTCTGTCATAATGTAATTGAAACAGAAGATCTTGCTGGTCTGTCATAATATAATAGAGACAGTAGATCTAGCTGGTTTGTCATAATATAAAAGAGGCAGTAGATCTAGCTGGTCTGTCATAATATAATAGAGACAGTAGATGTAGCTGGTCTGTCATAATATAATAGAGACAGTAGATCTAGCTGGTCTGTCATAATATGAAAGAGGCAGTAGATCTAGATGGTCTGTCATAATATAATAGAGACAGAAGATCTAGCTGGTCTGTCATAATATAATAGAGACAGTAGATATAGCTGGTCTGTCATAAAATAAAACAGGCAGTAGATCTAGCTGGTCTGCCATAATGTAATTGAGACAGAAGATCTAGCTGGTCTGCCATAATGTAATTGAGACAGTAGATCTTGCTGGTCTGTCATAATATAATAGAGACAGAAGATCTAGCTGGTCTGTCATAATATAATAGAGACTGTAGATCTAGCTGGTCTGTCATAATATAAAAGAGACAGTAGCTCTAGCTGGTCTGACATAATATAAAGAGGCAGCAGATCTAGGCGGTCTGCCATAATGTAATTGAGTCAGTAGATCTAGCTGGTCTGCCATAATGTAATTGAGACAGAAGATCTAGCTGGTCTCCCATAATATAATTTAGACAGTAGATCTAGCTGGTCTGCCATAATATAATAGAGACAGTAGATCTAGCTGGTCTCTCATAATGTAATAGAGACAGTAGATCTAGCTGGTCTGTCATAATATAAAAGAGGCAGTAGATCTAGCTGGTCTGTCATAATGTAATTGAGACAGTACACCCAGCTGGTCTGTCATAATGTAATTGAAACAGAAGATCTAGCTGGTCTGTCATAATATAATAGAGACAGTAGATCTAGCTGGTTTGTCATAATATAAAAGAGGCAGTAGATCTAGCTGGTCTGTCATAATATAATAGAGACAGTAGATGTAGCTGGTCTGTCATAATATAAAAGAGGCAGTAGATGTAGCTGGTCTGTCATAATATAAAGAGGCAGCAGATCTAGCTGGTCTGTCATAATATAAAAGAGACAGTAGATGTAGCTGGTCTTTCATAATATAAAGAGGCAGCAGATCTAGCTGGTCTGTCATAATATAATAGAGACAGTAGATCTAGCTGGTCTGTCATAATATAAAACAGGCAGTAGATGTAGCTGGTCTGCCATAATGTAATTCAGACAGTAGATCGAGCTGGTCTGTCATAATATAAAAGAGGCAGTAGATCTAACTGGTCTGTCATAATATAAAAGAGGCAGTAGATCTAGCTGGTCTATCATAATATGAAAGAGGCAGTAGATCTAGATGGTCTGTCATAATATAATAGAGACAGTAGATATAGCTGGTCTGTCATAATATAAAAGAGGCAGTAGATCTAGCTGGTGTGTCATAATATAAAAGAGGCAATAGATCTAGCTGGTCTGTCATAATATGAAAGAGGCAGTAGATCTAGATGGTCTGTCATAATATAAGAGAGACAGTGGATCTAGGTGTTCTGCCATTATGTAATTCAGACAGTAGATCTAGCTGGTCTGTCATAATGTAATAGAGACAGTAGATCTAGCTGGTCTGTCATAATATAAAAGAGGCAGTAGATATAGCTGGTCTGTCATAATATAAAAGAGGCAGTAGATCTAGCTGGTCTGTCATAATATAATAGAGACAGTAGATCTAGCTGGTCTGTCAAATTATAAAAGAGGCAGTAGATCTAGCTGGTCTGCCATAATGTAATTGAGACAGAAGATCTAGCTGGTCTGCCATAATGTAATTGAGACAGTAGATCTAGCTGGTCTGTCATAATATAATAGAGACAGAAGATCTAGCTGGTCTGTCATAATATAATAGAGACTGTAGATCTAGCTGGTCTGTCATAATATAAAAGAGGCAGTAGCTCTAGCTGGTCTGACATAATATAAAGAGGCAGCAGATCTAGGCGGTCTGACATAATGTAATTGAGACAGTAGATCTAGCTGGTCTGCCATAATGTAATTGAGACAGAAGATCTAGCTGGTCTGCCATAATGTAATTGAGTCAGTAGATCTAGCTGGTCTGCCATAATGTAATTGAGACAGAAGATCTAGCTGGTCTCCCATAATATAATTTAGACAGTAGATCTAGCTGGTCTGCCATAATATAATAGAGACAGTAGATCTAGCTGGTCTCTCATAATATAATAGAGACAGTAGATCTAGCTGGTCTGTCATAATATAAAAGAGGCAGTAGATCTAGCTGGTCTGTCATAATGTAATTGAGACAGTACACCCAGCTGGTCTGTCATAATGTAATTGAAACAGTAGATCTAGCTGGTTTGTCATAATATAAAAGAGGCAGTAGATCTAGCTGGTCTGTCATAATATAATAGAGACAGTAGATGTAGCTGGTCTGTCATAATATAAAAGAGGCAGTAGATGTAGCTGGTCTGTCATAATATAAAGAGGCAGCAGATCTAGCTGGTCTGTCATAATATAAAAGAGACAGTAGATGTAGCTGGTCTTTCATAATATAAAGAGGCAGCAGATCTAGCTGGTCTGTCATAATATAATAGAGACAGTAGATCTAGCTGGTCTGTCATAATATAAAACAGGCAGTAGATGTAGCTGGTCTGCCATAATGTAATTCAGACAGTAGATCGAGCTGGTCTGTCATAATATAAAAGAGGCAGTAGATCTAACTGGTCTGTCATAATATAAAAGAGGCAGTAGATCTAGCTGGTCTATCATAATATGAAAGAGGCAGTAGATCTAGATGGTCTGTCATAATATAATAGAGACAGTAGATATAGCTGGTCTGTCATAATATAAAAGAGGCAGTAGATCTAGCTGGTGTGTCATAATATAAAAGAGGCAATAGATCTAGCTGGTCTGTCATAATATGAAAGAGGCAGTAGATCTAGATGGTCTGTCATAATATAAGAGAGACAGTGGATCTAGGTGTTCTGCCATTATGTAATTCAGACAGTAGATCTAGCTGGTCTGTCATAATATAATAGAGACTGTAGATCTAGCTGGTCTGTCATAATATAAAAGAGGCAGTAGCTCTAGCTGGTCTGACATAATATAAAGAGGCAGCAGATCTAGGCGGTCTGACATAATGTAATTGAGACAGTAGATCTAGCTGGTCTGCCATAATGTAATTGAGACAGAAGATCTAGCTGGTCTGCCATAATGTAATTGAGTCAGTAGATCTAGCTGGTCTGCCATAATGTAATTGAGACAGAAGATCTAGCTGGTCTCCCATAATATAATTTAGACAGTAGATCTAGCTGGTCTGCCATAATATAATAGAGACAGTAGATCTAGCTGGTCTCTCATAATATAATAGAGACAGTAGATCTAGCTGGTCTGTCATAATATAAAAGAGGCAGTAGATCTAGCTGGTCTGTCATAATGTAATTGAGACAGTACACCCAGCTGGTCTGTCATAATGTAATTGAAACAGAAGATTTAGCTGGTCTGTCATAATATAATAGAGACAGTAGATCTAGCTGGTTTGTCATAATATAAAAGAGGCAGTAGATCTAGCTGGTCTGTCATAATATAATAGAGACAGTAGATGTAGCTGGTCTGTCATAATATAAAAGAGGCAGTAGATGTAGCTGGTCTGTCATAATATAAAGAGGCAGCAGATCTAGCTGGTCTGTCATAATATAAAAGAGACAGTAGATGTAGCTGGTCTTTCATAATATAAAGAGGCAGCAGATCTAGCTGGTCTGTCATAATATAATAGAGACAGTAGATCTAGCTGGTCTGTCATAATATAAAACAGGCAGTAGATGTAGCTGGTCTGCCATAATGTAATTCAGACAGTAGATCGAGCTGGTCTGTCATAATATAAAAGAGGCAGTAGATCTAACTGGTCTGTCATAATATAAAAGAGGCAGTAGATCTAGCTGGTCTATCATAATATGAAAGAGGCAGTAGATCTAGATGGTCTGTCATAATATAATAGAGACAGTAGATATAGCTGGTCTGTCATAATATAAAAGAGGCAGTAGATCTAGCTGGTGTGTCATAATATAAAAGAGGCAATAGATCTAGCTGGTCTGTCATAATATGAAAGAGGCAGTAGATCTAGATGGTCTGTCATAATATAAGAGAGACAGTGGATCTAGGTGTTCTGCCATTATGTAATTCAGACAGTAGATCTAGCTGGTCTGTCATAATGTAATAGAGACAGTAGATCTAGCTGGTCTGTCATAATATAAAAGAGGCAGTAGATATAGCTGGTCTGTCATAATATAAAAGAGGCAGTAGATCTAGCTGGTCTGTCATAATATAATAGAGACAGTAGATCTAGCTGGTCTGTCAAATTATAAAAGAGGCAGTAGATCTAGCTGGTCTGTCATAATAAAAAAAGAGCCAGCAGATCTAACTGGTCTGTCATAATAAAAAGAGGCAGCAGATCTAGCTGGTCTGTCATAATACAAAAGAGGCAGTAGATCTAGCTGATCTGTCATAATATAAAAGAGACAGTAGATCTAGCTGGTCTGTCATATGGTAATTGAGACAGTAGATCTAGCTGGTTTGTCATAATATAATAGAGACAGAAGATCTAGCTGGTCTATCATAATATAAAATAGGCAGTAGATCTAGCTGGTCTGCCATAATGTAATTTAGACAGTAGATCTAGCTGGTCTGCCATAATATAATAGAGACAGTAGATCTAGCTGGTCTGTCATAATATAATAGAGACAGTAGATCTAGCTGGTCTGTCATAATATAAAAGAGGCAGTAGATCTAGCTGGTCTGTCATAATGTAATAGAGACAGTAGATTTAGCTGGTCTGTCATAATATAAAAGAGGCAGTAGACGTAGCTGGTCTGCCATATTGTAATTGAGCCAGAAGATCTAGCTGGTCTGCCATAATGTAATTGAGTCAGTAGATCTAGCTGGTCTGTCATAATGTAATTGAGACAGTAGATCTAGCTGGTCTGTCATAATATAATAGAGACAGAAGATCTAGCTGGTCTGTAATAATATAATAGAGACAGTAGATCTAGCTGGTCTGTCATAATATAAAGAGGCAGCAGATCTAGCTGGTCTGCCATAATGTAATTGAGACAGTAGATCTAGATGGTCTGCCATAATGTAATTGAGACAGAAGATCTAGCTGGTCTGCCATAATGTAATTGAGTCAGTAGATCTAGCTTGTCTGCCATAATGTAATTGAGACAGAAGATCTAGCTGGTCTCCCATAATACAATTTAGAAAGTAGATCTAGCTGGTCTGCCATAATATAATAGAGACAGTAGATCTAGCTGGTCTGTCATAATATAATAGAGACAGTAGATCTAGCTGGTCTGTCATAATATAAAAGAGGCAGTAGATCTAGCTGGTCTGTCATAATGTAATTGAGACAGTAGATCCAGCTGGTATGTCATAATGTAATTGAAACAGAAGATCTAGCTGGTCTGTCATAATATAATAGAGACAGTAGATCTAGCTGGTTTGTCATAATATAAAAGAGGCAGTAGATCTAGCTGGTCTGTCATAATATAAAAGAGGCAGTAGATGTAGCTGGTCTGTCATAATAGAAAGAGGCAGCAGACCTAGCTGGTCTGTCATAATATAATAGAGACAGTAGATCTAGCTGGTCTGCCATAATGTAATAAGACAGAAGATCTAGCTGGTCCGCCATAATGTAATTGAGTCAGTAGATCTAGCTGGTCTGTCATAATGTAATTGAGACAGTAGATCTAGCTGGTCTGTCATAATATAATAGAGACAGAATATCTAGCTGGTCTGTAATAATATAATAGAGACAGAAGATCTAGCTGGTCTGTAATAATATAATAGATACAGTAGATCTAGCTGGTCTGTCATAATATAAAGAGGCAGCAGATCTAGCTGGTCTGCCATAATGTAATTGAGACAGTAGATCTAGCTGGTCTGCCATAATGTAATTGAGACAGAAGATCTAGCTGGTCTGCCATAATGTAATTGAGTCAGTAGATCTAGCTGGTCTGCCATAATATAATTGAGACAGAAGATCTAGCTGGTCTCCCATAATATAATTTAGAAAGTAGATCTAGCTGGTCTGCCATAATATAATAGAGACAGTAGATCTAGCTGGTCTGTCATAATATAATAGAGACAGTAGATCTAGCTGGTCTGTCATAATATAAAAGAGGCAGTAGATCTAGCTGGTCTGTCATAATTTAATTGAAACAGAAGATCTAGCTGGTCTGTCATAATATAATAGAGACAGTAGATCTAGCTGGTTTGTCATAATATAAAAGAGGCAGTAGATCTAGCTGGTCTGTCATAATATAAAAGAGGCAGTAGATATAGCTGGTCTGTCATAATATAAAGAGGCAGCAGACCTAGCTGGTCTGTCATAATATAAAAGAGACAGTAGATGTAGCTGGTCTGTCATCATATAAAGAGGCAGCAGATCTAGCTGGTCTGTCATAATATAATAGAGACAGTAGATCTAGCTGGTCTGTCATAATATAATAGAGACAGTAGATCTAGCTGGTTTGTCATAATATAAAAGAGGCAGTAGATCTAGCTGGTCTGTCATAATATAATAGAGACAGTAGATTTAGCTGGTCTGTCATAATATAAAAGAGGTAGTAGATGTAGCTGGTCTGCCATAATGTAATTGACACAGAAGATCTAGCTGGTCTGCCATAATGTAATTGAGTCAGTAGATCTAGCTGGTCTGTCATAATGTAATTGAGACAGTAGATCTAGCTGGTCTGTCATAATATAATAGAGACAGCAGATCTAGCTGGTCTGCCATAATGTAATTGAGACAGTAGATCTAGATGGTCTGCCATAATGTAATTGAGACAGAAGATCTAGCTGGTCTGCCATAATGTAATTGAGTCAGTAGATCTAGGTTGTCTGCCATAATGTAATTGAGACAGAAGATCTAGCTGGTCTCCCATAATACAATTTAGAAAGTAGATCTAGCTGGTCTGCCATAATATAATAGAGACAGTAGATCTAGCTGGTCTGTCATAATATAATAGAGACAGTAGATCTAGCTGGTCTGTCATAATATAAAAGAGGCAGTAGATCTAGCTGGTCTGTCATAATGTAATTGAGACAGTAGATCCAGCTGGTATGTCATAATGTAATTGAAACAGAAGATCTAGCTGGTCTGTCATAATATAATAGAGACAGTAGATCTAGCTGGTTTGTCATAATATAAAAGAGGCAGTAGATCTAGCTGGTCTGTCATAATATAAAAGAGGCAGTAGATGTAGCTGGTCTGTCATAATAGAAAGAGGCAGCAGACCTAGCTGGTCTGTCATAATATAATAGAGACAGTAGATCTAGCTGGTCTGTCATAATGTAATTGAGACAGAAGATCTAGCTGGTCCGCCATAATGTAATTGAGTCAGTAGATCTAGCTGGTCTGTCATAATGTAATTGAGACAGTAGATCTAGCTGGTCTGTCATAATATAATAGAGACAGAAGATCTAGCTGGTCTGTAATAATATAATAGAGACAGAAGATCTAGCTGGTCTGTAATAATATAATAGATACAGTAGATCTAGCTGGTCTGTCATAATATAAAGAGGCAGCAGATCTAGCTGGTCTGCCATAATGTAATTGAGACAGTAGATCTAGCTGGTCTGCCATAATGTAATTGAGACAGAAGATCTAGCTGGTCTGCCATAATGTAATTGAGTCAGTAGATCTAGCTGGTCTGCCATAATATAATTGAGACAGAAGATCTAGCTGGTCTCCCATAATATAATTTAGAAAGTAGATCTAGCTGGTCTGCCATAATATAATAGAGACAGTAGATCTAGCTGGTCTGTCATAATATAATAGAGACAGTAGATCTAGCTGGTCTGTCATAATATAAAAGAGGCAGTAGATCTAGCTGGTCTGTCATAATTTAATTGAAACAGAAGATCTAGCTGGTCTGTCATAATATAATAGAGACAGTAGATCTAGCTGGTTAGTCATAATATAAAAGAGGCAGTAGATCTAGCTGGTCTGTCATAATATAAAACAGGCAGTAGATATAGCTGGTCTGTCATAATATAAAGAGGCAGCAGACCTAGCTGGTCTTTCATAATATAAAAGAGACAGTAGATGTAGCTGGTCTGTCATCATATAAAGACGCAGCAGATCTAGCTGGTCTGTCATAATATAATAGAGACAGTAGATCTAGCTGGTCTGTCATAATATAATAGAGACAGTAGATCTAGCTGGTTTGTCATAATATAAAAGAGGCAGTAGATCTAGCTGGTCTGTCATAATATAATAGAGACAGTAGATTTAGCTGGTCTGTCATAATATAAAAGAGGCAGTAGATGTAGCTGGTCTGCCATAATGTAATTGAGACAGAAGATCTAGCTGGTCTGCCATAATGTAATTGAGTCAGTAGATCTAGCTGGTCTGTCATAATGTAATTGAGACAGTAGATCTAGCTGGTCTGTCATAATATAATAGAGACAGAAGATCTAGCTGGTCTGTAATAATATAATAGAGACAGTAGATCTAGCTGGTCTGTCATAATATAAATAGGCAGCAGATCTAGCTGGTCTGCCATAATGTAATTGAGACAGTAGATCTAGATGGTCTGCCATAATGTAATTGAGACAGAAGATCTAGCTGGTCTGCCATAATGTAATTGAGTCAGTAGATCTAGCTTGTCTGCCATAATGTAATTGAGACAGAAGATCTAGCTGGTCTCCCATAATACAATTTAGAAAGTAGATCTAGCTGGTCTGCCATAATATAATAGAGACAGTAGATCTAGCTGGTCTGTCATAATATAATAGAGACAGTAGATCTAGCTGGTCTGTCATAATATAAAAGAGGCAGTAGATCTAGCTGGTCTGTCATAATGTAATTGAGACAGTAGATCCAGCTGGTATGTCATAATGTAATTGAAACAGAAGATCTAGCTGGTCTGTCATAATATAAAGAGACAGTAGATCTAGCTGGTCTGTCATAATGTAATTTAGACAGTAGATCTAGCTTGTCTGTCATAACGTAATTGAGACAGTAGATCTAGCTGGTCTGTCATAATATAATAGAGACAGAAGATCTAGCTGGTCTGTCATAATATAATAGAGACAGTAGATCTAGCTGGTTTGTCATAATATAAAAGAGGCAGTAGCTCTAGCTGGTCTGTCATAATATAATAGAGACAGTAGATCTAGCTGGTCTGTCATAATATAAAGATGCAGCAGATCTAGCTGTTCTGTCATAATATAAAGAGGCAGCAGATCTAGCTGGTCTGCCATAATGTAATTGAGACAGTAGATCTAGCTGGTCTGCCATAATGTAATTGAGACAGAATATCTAGCTGGTCTGCCATAATGTAATTGAGTCAGTAGATCTATCTGGTTTGTCATAATATAAAAGAGGCAGTAGATCTAGCTGGTCTGTCATAATATAATAGAGACAGTAGATGTAGCTGGTCTGTCATAATATAATAGAGACAGTAGATCTAGCTGGTCTGTCATAATATGAAAGAGGCAGTAGATCTAGATGGTCTGTCATAATATAATAGAGACAGAAGATCTAGCTGGTCTGTCATAATATAATAGAGACAGTAGATATAGCTGGTCTGTCATAAAATAAAACAGGCAGTAGATCTAGCTGGTCTGCCATAATGTAATTGAGACAGAAGATCTAGCTGGTCTGCCATAATGTAATTGAGACAGTAGATCTAGCTGGTCTGTCATAATATAATAGAGACAGAAGATCTAGCTGGTCTGTCATAATATAATAGAGACTGTAGATCTAGCTGGTCTGTCATAATATAAAAGAGGCAGTAGCTCTAGCTGGTCTGACATAATATAAAGAGGCAGCAGATCTAGGCGGTCTGCCATAATGTAATTGAGACAGTAGATCTAGCTGGTCTGCCATAATGTAATTGAGACAGAAGATCTAGCTGGTCTGCCATAATGTAATTGAGTCAGTAGATCTAGCTGGTCTGCCATAATGTAATTGAGACAGAAGATCTAGCTGGTCTCCCATAATATAATTTAGACAGTAGATCTAGCTGGTCTGCCATAATATAATAGAGACAGTAGATCTAGCTGGTCTCTCATAATATAATAGAGACAGTAGATCTAGCTGGTCTGTCATAATATAAAAGAGGCAGTAGATCTAGCTGGTCTGTCATGATGTAATTGAGACAGTAGATCCAGCTGGTCTGTCATAATGTAATTGAAACAGAAGATCTAGCTGGTCTGTCATAATATAATAGAGACAGTAGATCTAGCTGGTTTGTCATAATATAAAAGAGGCAGTAGATATAGCTGGTCTGTCATAATATAATAGAGACAGTAGATGTAGCTGGTCTGTCATAATATAAAAGAGGCAGTAGATGTAGCTGGTCTGTCATAATATAAAGAGGCAGCAGATCTAGCTGGTCTGTCATAATATAAAAGAGACAGTAGATGTAGCTGGTCTTTCATAATATAATAGAGACAGTAGATCTAGCTGGTCTGTCATAATATAAAACAGGCAGTAGATGTAGCTGGTCTGCCATAATGTAATTCAGACAGTAGATCGAGCTTGTCTGTCATAATATAAAAGAGGCAGTAGATCTAACTGGTCTGTCATAATATAAAAGAGGCAGTAGATCTAGCTGGTCTGTCATAATATGAAAGAGGCAGTAGATCTAGATGGTCTGTCATAATATAATAGAGACAGTAGATATAGCTGGTCTGTCATAATATAAAAGAGGCAGTAGATCTAGCTGGTCTGTCATAATATAAAAGAGGCAATAGATCTAGCTGGTCTGTCATAATATGAAAGAGGCAGTAGATCTAGATGGTCTGTCATAATATAAGAGAGACAGTAGATATAGCTGGTCTGTCATAATATAAAACAGTCAGTAGATCTAGCTGGTCTGCCATAATGTAATTGAGACAGAAGATCTAGGTGTTCTGCCATTATGTAATTCAGACAGTAGATCTAGCTGGTCTGTCATAATGTAATAGAGACAGTAGATCTAGCTGGTCTGTCATAATATAAAAGAGGCAGTAGATATAGCTGGTCTGTCATAATATAAAAGAGGCAGTAGATCTAGCTGGTCTGTCATAATATAATAGAGACAGTAGATCTAGCTGGTCTGTCAAATTATAAAAGAGGCAGTAGATCTAGCTGGTCTGTCATAATAAAAAAAGAGCCAGCAGATCTAACTGGTCTGTCATAATAAAAAGAGGCAGCAGATCTAGCTGGTCTGTCATAATACAAAAGAGGCAGTAGATCTAGCTGATCTGTCATAATATAAAAGAGACAGTAGATCTAGCTGGTCTGTCATATGGTAATTGAGACAGTAGATCTAGCTGGTTTGTCATAATATAATAGAGACAGAAGATCTAGCTGGTCTATCATAATATAAAATAGGCAGTAGATCTAGCTGGTCTGCCATAATGTAATTTAGACAGTAGATCTAACTGGTCTGCCATAATATAATAGAGACAGTAGATCTAGCTGGTCTGTCATAATATAATAGAGACAGTAGATCTAGCTGGTCTGTCATAATATAAAAGAGGCAGTAGATCTAGCTGGTCTGTCATAATGTAATTCAGACAGTAGATCTAGCTGGTCTGTCATAATATAATAGAGACAGTAGATCTAGCTGGTCTGTCATAATATAAAAGAGGCAGTAGATCTAGCTGGTCTGTCATAATATAATTCAGACAGTAGATCTAGCTGGTCTGTCATAATATAAAAGAGGCAGTAGATCTAGCTGGTCTGTCATAATATAATTCAGACAGTAGATCTAGCTGGTCTGTCATAATATAATAGAGACAGTAGATCTAGCTGGTCTGTCATAATATAAAAGAGGCAGTAGATCTAGCTGGTCTGTCATAATATAAAAGAGGCAGTAGATCTAGCTGGTCTGTCATAATATGAAAGAGGCAGTAGATCTAGATGGTCTGTCATAATATAATAGAGACAGTAGATCTAGCTGGTCTGTCATAATGTAATTTAAACAGTAGATCTAGCTTGTCTGTCATGATATAATAGAGACAGAAGATCTAGCTGGTCTGTCATATTATAATAGAGACAGTAGATCTAGCTGGTCTGTCATAATATAAAAGAGGCAGTAGATCTAGCTGGTCTGTCATAATATAAAAGAGGCAGTAGATCTAGCTGGTCTGTCATAATGTAAAAGAGACAGTAGATGTAGCTGGTCTGTCATAATATAAAGAGAGAGCAGATCTAGCTGGTCTGTCATAATAAAATAGAGACAGTAGATCTAGCTGGTCTGTCATAATATAAAACAGGCCGTAGATGTAGCTGGTCTGCCATAATGTAATTCAGACAGTACATCGAGCTGGTCTGTCATAATATAATAGAGACAGTAGATCTAGCTGGTCTGTCATAATATAAAAGAGGCAGTAGATCTAGCTGGTCTGTCATAATATAAAAGAGGCAGTAGATCTAGCTGGTCTGTCATAATATGAAAGAGGCAATAAATCTAGATGGTCTGTCATAATATAATAGAGACAGTAGATCATAGCTGGTCTGTCATAATGTAATTTAGACAGTAGATCTAGCTTGTCTGTCATAATATAATAGACAGAAGATCTAGCTGGTCTGTCATAATATAATAGAGACAGTATATCTAGCTGGTCTGTCATAATATAAAAGAGGCAGTAGATCTAGCTGGTCTGTCATAATGTAATTCAGACAGTAGATCTAGCTGGTCTGTCATAATATAATAGAGACAGTAGATCTAGCTGGTCTGTCATAATATAAAAGAGGCAGTAGATCTAGCTGGTCTGTCATAATATAAAAGAGGCAGTAGATCTAGCTGGTCTGTCATAATATGAAAGAGGCAGTAGATCTAGATGGTCTGTCATAATATAATAGAGACAGTAGATCTAGCTGGTCTGTCATAATGTAATTTAGACAGTAGATATAGCTTGTCTGTCATAATATAATAGAGACAGAAGATCTAGCTGGTCTGTCATAATATAATAGAGACAGTAGATATAGCTGGTCTGTCATAATATAAAACAGGCAGTAGATCTAGCTGGTCTGTCATAATGTAAAAGAGACAGTAGATGTAGCTGGTCTGTCATAATATAAAGAGGCAGCAGATCTAGCTGGTCTATCATAATATAAAATAGGCAGTAGATCTAGCTGGTCTGCCATAATGTAATTTAGACAGTAGATCTAACTGGTCTGCCATAATATAATAGAGACAGTAGATCTAGCTGGTCTGTCATAATATAATAGAGACAGTAGATCTAGCTGGTCTGTCATAATATAAAAGAGGCAGTAGATCTAGCTGGTCTGTCATAATGTAAATCAGACAGTAGATCTAGCTGGTCTTTCATAATGTAATTGAGACAGCAGATCTAGCTGGTTTGTCATAATATAAAAGAGGCAGTAGATCTAGCTGGTCTGTCATAATATAAAAGAGACAGTAGATGTAGCTGGTCTGTCATAATATAAAGAGGCAGCAGATCTAGCTGGTCTGTCATAATAAAATAGAGACAGTAGATCTAGCTGGTCTGTCATAATATAAAACAGGCCGTAGATGTAGCTGGTCTGCCATAATGTAATTCAGACAGTAGATTGAGCTGGTCTGTCATAATATAATAGAGACAGTAGATCTAGCTGGTCTGTCATAATATAAAAGAGGCAGTAGATCTAGCTGGTCTGTCATAATGTAATTCAGACAGTAGATCTAGCTGGTCTGTCATAATATAATAGAGACAGTAGATCTAGCTGGTCTGTCATAATATAAAAGAGGCAGTAGATCCAGCTGGTCTGTCATAATATAAAAGAGGCAGTAGATCTAGCTGGTCTGTCATAATATGAAAGAGGCAGTAGATCTAGATGGTCTGTCATAATATAATAGAGACAGTAGATCTAGCTGGTCTGTCATAATGTAATTTAGACAGTAGATCTAGCTTGTCTGTCATAATATAATAGAGACAGAAGATCTAGCTGGTCTGTCATAATATAATAGAGACAGTAGATATAGCTGGTCTGTCATAATATAAAACAGGCAGTAGATCTAGCTGGTCTGTCATAATGTAAAAGAGACAGTAAATGTAGCTGGTCTGTCATAATATAAAGAGGCAGCATATCTAGCTGGTCTGTCATAATAAAATAGAGACAGTAGATCTAGCTGGTCTGTCATAATATAAAACAGGCCGTAGATGTAGCTGGTCTGCCATAATGTAATTCAGACAGTAGATCTAGCTGGTCTGTCATAATATAATAGAGACAGTAGATCTAGCTGGTCTGTCATAATATAAAAGAGGCAGTAGATCCAGCTGGTCTGTCATAATATAAAAGAGGCAGTAGATCTAGCTGGTCTGTCATAATATGAAAGAGGCAGTAGATCTAGATGGTCTGTCATAATATAATAGAGACAGTAGATCTAGCTGGTCTGTCATAATGTAATTTAGACAGTAGATCTAGCTTGTCTGTCATAATATAATAGAGACAGTAGATCTAGCTGGTCTGTCATAATATAAAGATGCAGCAGATCTAGCTGGTCTGTCATAATATAAAGAGGCAGCAGATCTAGCTTGTCTGCCATAATGTAATTGAGACAGTAGATCTAGCAGGTCTGCCATAATGTAATTGAGACATAAGATCTAACTGGTCTGCCATAATGTAATTGAGTCAGTAGATCTAGCTGGTCTGTCATAATGTAATTGAGAAAGTAGATCTAGCTGGTCGGTAATAATATAATAGAGACAGAAGATCTAGCTGGTCTGTCATAATATAATAGAGACAGTAGATCTAGCTGGTTTGTCCTAATATAAAAGAGGCAGTAGCTCTAGCTGGTCTGTCATAATATATTAGAGACAGTAGATCTAGCTGGTCTGTCATAACATAAAGATGCAGCAGATCTAGCTGGTCTGTCATAATATAAAGAGGCAGCAGATCTAGCTGGGCTGTCATAATATAATAGAGACAGTAGATCTAGCTGGTCTGTCAAAATGTAATTTATTCAGTAGACCTAGCTGGTCTGTCATAATGTAATTGAGACAGTATATCTAGATGGTCTGCCATAAAATAATTGAGACAGTCGATCTAGTTGATTTGTCACGATATAAAAGACACAGTAGATCTAGCTGGTCTGACATAATTTAATAGAGATAGTAGATCTAGCTTGTCTGTCATAATATAATAGAGACTGTAGATCTACCTGGTCTGTCATAATGTAACAGAGGCAGTAGATCTAGCTGGTCTGTCATAAAATAATTGAGAGGGTAGGTCTAGCTGGTCTGTCAAATTACAAAAGAGGCAGTAGATCTAGCTGGTCTGTCATAATATAAAGATGCAGCAGATCTAGCTGGTCTGTCATAATATAAAGAGGCAGCAGATCTAGCTGGTCTGTCATAATATAATAGAGACAGTAGATCTAGCTGGTCTGCCATAATGTAATTGAGACAGTAGATCTAGCTGGTCTGCCATAATGTAATTGAGCCAGAAGATCTAGCTGGTCTGCCATAATGTAATTGAGACAGTAGACCTAGCTGGTCTGTCATAATATAAAAGAGGCAGTAGCTCTAGCTGGTCTGTCATAATATATTAGAGACAGTAGATCTAGCTGGTCTGTCATAATATAAAGATGCAGCAGATCTAGCTGGTATGTCATAATGTAATTGAGACAGTAGATCTAGCTGGTCTGCCATAATGTAATTTATTCAGTAGATCTAGCTGATCTGTCATAATATAATAGAGACAGTAGACCTAGCTGTTCTGTCATAATGTAATTGAGACAGTATATCTAGATGGTCTGCCATAAAATAATTGAGACAGTCGATCTAGTTGATTTGTCACGATATAAAAGACACAGTAGATCTAGCTTGTCTGTCATAATATAATAGAGACTGTAGATCTACCTGGTCTGTCATAATGTAACAGAGGCAGTAGATCTAGCTGGTCTGTCATAAAATAATTGAGAGGGTAGATCTAGCTGGTCTGTCAAATTATAAAACAGGCAGTAGATCTAGCTGGTCTGTCATAATATAAAGATGCAGCAGATCTAGCTGGTCTGTCATAATATAAAGAGGCAGTAGATCTAGCTGGTCTGTCATAATATAATAGAGACAGTAGATATAGCTGGTCTGTCATAATATAATAGAGACTGTAGATGAAGCTGGTCTGTCATAATTTAATAGAGACAGTAGATCTAGCTGGTCTGTCATAATATAAAAGAGGCAGTAGATATAGCTGGTCTGTCATAATATAAAAGAGGCAGTAGATCTAGCTGGTCTGTCATAATATAATAGAGACAGTAGCTAGCTTGTCTGTCATATGGTAATTGAGACAGTAGATCTAGCTGGTCTGTCATAATATATTAGCGACGGTAGATCTAGCTGGTTTGTCAGAATATAAAAGAGGTAGTAGATCTAGCTGGTCTGCCATGATGTAATTTAGAAAGTAGATCTAGCTGGTCTGCCATAATATAATAGAGACAGTAGATCTAGCTGGTCTGTCATAATACAATAGAGACAGTGGATCTAGCTGGTCTGTCATAATACAAAAGAGGCAGTAGATCTAGCTGGCCTATCATAATGTAATTGAGACGGAAGATCTAGCTGGTCTGCCATAATGTAATTGAGTCAGTAGATCTAGCTGGTCTGTCATAATGTAATTGAGACAGTAGATCTAGCTGGTCTGTCATAATATAATAGAGACAGAAGATCTAGCTGGTCTGTCATAATATATTAGACAGTAGATCTAGCTGGTCTGTCATAACATAAAGATGCAGCAGATCTAGCTGGTCTGTCATAATATAAAGAGGCAGCAGATCTAGCTGGGCTGTCATAATATAATAGAGACAGTAGATCTAGCTGGTCTGTCATAATATAAAAGAGGCAGTAGATCTAGCTGGTATGTCATAATGTGATTGAGACAGTAGATCTAGCTGGTCTGCCATAATGTAATTTATTCAGTAGATCTAGCTGGTCTGTCATAATATAATAGAGACAGTAGACCTAGCTGGTCTGTCATAATGTAATTGAGACAGTATATCTAGATGGTCTGCCATAAAATAATTGAGACAGTCGATCTAGTTGATTTGTCACGATATAAAAGACACAGTAGATCTAGCTGGTCTGACATAATTTAATAGAGATAGTAGATCTAGCTGGTCTGTCATAATATAATAGAGACTGTAGATGAAGCTGGTCTGTCATCATTTAATAGAGATAGTAGATCTAGCTGGTCTGTCATAATATAATAGAGACAGTTGTTCAAGCTGGTCTGTCATAATATAATAAAGACAGTAGATCTAGCTGGTGTGTCATAATAAAATTGAGACAGTAGGTCTAGCTGGTCTGTCATAATGTAATATAATCAGGAGATATAGCTGGTCTGCCATAATGTAATTGAATCAGTAGATCTAGCTGTTCTGTCATAATATCAAAGAGGGAGTCGATCTAACTGATCTGTCATGAAATAATTGAGACAGTCGATCTAGCTGACATCTCACAATATAAAAGAGGCAGTAGATCTAGCTGGTCTGTCATAACATAAAGGATCCAGTAGATCTAGCTGGTCTGTCTGTTACGGTTTTCTTGGTGAGAAGGAGAGTCGGACCAAAATGCGGCGTGTCTATTGCAATCCATGTTTAATGAAATAACACACTAAACACAAACACTATCAAAACAATAAACTTAACGAAAACCGAAACAGCCTATACTTGTGTAACCTAACACATAACAATGACATCAGGACACTAAGGACAATCACCCACGACAAACTCAAAGAATATGGCTGCCTAAATATGGTTCCCAATCAGAGACAACGATAAACACCTGCCTCTGATTGAGAACCACTTCAGACAGCCATAGACTTAGCTAGAACACCCCACTAGCTACAATCCCCATACATACACACCACCTACAAAAACCCATGCCACACCCTGGCCTGACCAAATAACTAAAGATAAACACAAAATACTTCGACCAGGGTGTGACAGAACCCCCCCCCCCTAAGGTGCGGACTCCCGAACGCACCTCAAAACAATAGGGAGGGTCCGGGTGGGCGTCTGTCCATGGTGGCGGCTCCGGCGCGGGATGTGGACCCCACTCAATCAATTTCTTAGTCCCCTCTCCTCGCGTCCCTGGATAGTCCACCCTCGCCGCCGACCATGGCCTAGTAGTCCTCACCCAGAACCCCACTGGACTGAGGAGCAGCTCGGGACTGAGGGGCAGCTCGGGACTGAGGCAGCTCGGGACTGAGGGGAAGCTCAGGCAGGTTGATGAATCTACCAGATCCTGGCTGGCTGGCAGATCTGGAAGAGTCTGGTCGGCTGGCAGATCTGGAAGAGTCTGGTCGGCTGGCAGATCTGGAAGAGTCTGGTCGGCTGGCAGATCTGGGAGAGTCTGGTCGGCTGGCAGATCTGGGAGAGTCTGGTCGGCTGGCAGATCTGAGAGAGTCTGGTCGACTGGCAGATCTGGGAGAGTCTGGTCGACTGGCAGATCTGGGAGAGTCTGGTCGACTGGCAGATCTGGGAGAGTCTGGTCGACTGGCAGATCTGGGAGAGTCTGGTCGACTGGCAGATCTGGGAGAGTCTGGTCGACTGGCAGATCTGGGAGAGTCTGGTCGACTGGCAGATCTGGGAGAGTCTGGTCGACTGGCAGATCTGGGAGAGTCTGGTCGACTGGCAGATCTGGGAGAGTCTGGTCGACTGGCAGATCTGGGAGAGTCTGGTCGACTGGCAGATCTGGGAGAGTCTGGTCGACTGGCAGCTCTGGCTGCTCCATGATGACTGGCAGCTCTGGCTGCTCCATGCTGACTGGCAGCTCCATGCTGACTGGCAGCTCTGGCTGCTCCATGCTGACTGGCAGCTCCATGCAGACTGACAGCTCCTTGCAGGCTGGCAGCTCCTTGCAGACTGGCAGCTCCTTGCAGACTGGCAGCTCCTTGCAGACTGGCAGCTCCTTGCAGACTGGCAGCTCCTTGTAGACTGGCAGCTCCTTGCAGACTGGCAGCTCCTTGCAGACTGGCAGCTCTGGCTGCTTCATGTAGACTGACAGCTCTGGCTGCTCCTTGCAAACTGACAGCTCGGGCTGCTTCATGCAGACTGACAGCTCAGGCTGCTCCATGCAGACTGACAGCTCAGGCTGCTCCATGCGGACTGACAGCTCCTTGCAGGCTGGCAGCTCCTTGCAGACTGGCAGCTCCTTGCAGACTGGCAGCTCCTTGCAGACTGGCAGCTTCATGTAGACTGACAGCTCAGGCTGCTCCATGCAGACTGGCAGCTCAGGCTGCTCCATGCAGACTGACAGCTCCTTGCAGGCTGGCAGCTCCTTGCAGACTGGCAGCTCCTTGCAGACTGGCATCTCTGGCTGCTTCATGTAGACTGACAGCTCTGGCTGCTCCTTGCAAACTGACAGCTCGGACTGCTTCATGCAGACTGACAGCTCAGGCTGCTCCATGCAGACTGACAGCTCAGGCTGCTCCATGCGGACTGACAGCTCCTTGCAGACTGGCAGCTCCTTGCAGACTGGCAGCTCCTTGCAAACTGACAGCTCGAACTGCTTCATGCAGACTGACAGCTCAGGCTGCTCCATGCAGACTGACAGCTCAGGCTGCTCCATGCGGACTGACAGCTCCTTGCAGACTGGCAGCTCCTTGCAGACTGGCAGCTCCTTGCAGACTGGCAGCTCCTTGCAGACTGGCAGCTCGGGCTGCTTCATGCAGACTGGCAGTTCTGGCTGCGCTGAACAGGCGGGAGATTCCGGCAGCGCAGGAGAGCAGAAAGGCTCTGGCTGCGCTGAACAGGCGGGAGACTCCGACAGCACAGGAGAGTAGAAAGGCTCTGGCTGCGCTGAACAGTCGGGAGACTCCGATAGCGCAGTAGAGAAGAGAGGCTCTGGCTGCGCTGAACAGGCGGGAGACTCCGGCAGCGCAGGAGAGGAGAAAGGCTCTGGCTGCGCTGAACAGGCGGGAGACTCCGACAGCGCAGGAGAGGAGAAAGGCTCTGGCTGCGCTGAACAGGCGAGGCGCACTGTAGGCCTGATGCGTAGTGCTGGCACAGGACGTGCAAGGCTAGGGATGGGTACAGGAGGCCTGATGCGTGAGACTGGAACCAACTTCACCAGCCGACTAAAACGGACCTCAGGACGAGTATGGAGCGCTAACCCAGGTGCCATCAAATCCCTGACACGTTCCGTCAGGCGAATACTATGCAAAATGCACCAACACAGCAACTCCCTCATTTCTCTCTCCTCCAATTTCCCCATTAACTCCTTCACAGTCTCTGTTTCGCTCACCTCCAACACCGGCTCTGGTTCTGGTCTCCTCCTTGGCTCCTCACGATAAACAGGGAGAGTTGGCTCAGGTCTGGCTCCTGACTCTGCCACACTCTCCCTGAGCCCCTCCCCAATAAATTTTTGGGGCTGACTATGGGGCCTCCGTCCGCGCCGCCTTGCTTGCTTCGCAAACTCCATTCTCCTATATCCTTCCGCGCACTGCTCCATCGAATCCCAGGCGGGCTCCAGCACTCTCCCTGGGTCGGCCGCCCACCTGTCGATCTCCTCCCAAGTCGTATACTCCATACTGTACTCCTCTTTGGGCTGCTCCTGTTGTTTCTTCTCCCGCTGCACCTTTGGGCGGCTACACTCCCCTGGTTTAGCCCAGGGTCCTCTCCCGTCGAGGATTTCCTCCCATGTCCAGAAATCCTTATTGCGCATCTCCTCGCGCTGCTCCTGCCTGTTGACACGCTGCTTGGTCCTTTTGTGGTGGGTGATTCTGTTACGGTTTTCTTGGTGAGAAGGAGAGTCGGACCAAAATGCGGCGTGTCTATTGCAATCCATGTTTAATGAAATAACACACTAAACACAAACACTATCAAAACAATAAACTTAACGAAAACCGAAACAGCCTATACTTGTGTAACCTAACACAGAACAATGACATCAGGACACTAAGGACAATCACCCACGACAAACTCAAAGAATATGGCTGCCTAAATATGGTTCCCAATCAGAGACAACGATAAACACCTGCCTCTGATTGAGAACCACTTCAGACAGCCATAGACTTAGCTAGAACACCCCACTAGCTACAATCCCCATACATACACACCACCTACAAAAACCCATGCCACACCCTGGCCTGACCAAATAACTAAAGATAAACACAAAATACTTCGACCAGGGTGTGACACTGTCATAATGTAATATAATCAGGAGATCTAGCTGGTCTGCCAAAATGTAATTGAGACAGTAGATCTAGCTGGTCTGTCATAAAATAATTGAGACAGTAGATCTAGCTTGTCTGTCACAATATAAAAGAGGAAGTTGTTCAAGCTGTTCTGTCATAATGTAATTGAGACAGTAGATGTAGCTGGTCTGTCATAATATAAAAGAGGCAGCAGATCTATCTGGTCTGTCATAATATAATAGAGACAGTAGATCTAGCTGCTCTGTCATAATATAATAGAGACGGTAGATCTAGCTGGTCTGTCATAATGTAATTGAGACGGTAGATCTAGCTGGTCTGTCATAATGTAATTGAGACAGTAGATCTAGCCGGTCTGTCATAATGTAATTGAATCATTAGATCTAGCTGGTCTGTCATAATGTTATTTAGACAGTAGACCTAGCTGGTCTGTCATAATATAATAGAGACAGTAGACCTAGCTGGTCTGTCATAATGTAATTGAGACAGTATATCTAGATGGTCTGCCATAAAATAATTGAGACAGTTGATCTAGTTGATTTGTCACGATATAAAAGACACAGTAGATCTAGCTGATCTGACATAATTTAATAGAGATAGTAGATATAGCTGGTCTGTCATAATATAATAGAGACAGTAGATCTAGCTGGTCTGTCATAATATAAAAGAGGCAGTAGATATAGCTGGTCTGTCATAATATAAAAGAGGCAGTAGATCTAGCTGTTCTGTCATAATATAAAATAGGCAGTAGATCTAGCTGGTCTGTCATAATGTAATTCAGACAGTAGATCTAGCTGGTCTGTCATAATGTAATTCAGACAGTAGATCCAGGTGGTCTGTCATAATGTAATTGAAACAGAAGATCTAGCTGGTCTGTCATAATATAATAGAGACAGTAGATCTAGCTGGTTTGTCATAATATAAAAGAGACAGTAGATGTAGCTGCTCTGTCATAATATAAAAGAGACAGTAGATGTAGCTGCTCTGTCATAATATAAAGAGGCAGCAGATCTAGCTGGTCTGTCATAATAAAATAGAGACAGTAGATATAGCTGGTCTGTCATAATATAAAACAGGCAGTAGATCTAGCTGGTCTGCCATAATGTAATTGAGTCAGTAGATCTAGCTGGTCTGTCATAATGCAATTGAGACAGTAGATCTAGCTGGTCTGTCATAATATAATAGAGACATAAAATCTAGCTGGTCTGTCATAATATAATAGAGACAGTAGATCTAGCTGGTTTGTCCTAATATAAAAGAGGCAGTAGCTCTAGCTGGTCTGTCATAATATATTAGAGATAGTAGATCTAGCTGGTCTGTCATAACATAAAGATGCAGCAGATCTAGCTGGTCTGTCATAATATAAAGAGGCAGCAGATCTAGCTGGGCTGTCATAATATAATAGAGACAGTAGATCTAGCTGGTCTGTCAAAATGTAATTTATTCAGTAGACCTAGCTGGTCTGTCATAATGTAATTGAGACAGTATATCTAGATGGTCTGCCATAAAATAATTGAGACAGTCGATCTAGTTGATTTGTCACGATATAAAAGACACAGTAGATCTAGCTGGTCTGACATAATTTAATAGAGATAGTAGATCTAGCTTGTCTGTCATAATATAATAGAGACTGTAGATCTACCTGGTCTGTCATAATGTAACAGAGGCAGTAGATCTAGCTGGTCTGTCATAAAATAATTGAGAGGGTAGATCTAGCTGGTCTGTCAAATTACAAAAGAGGCAGTAGATCTAGCTGGTCTGTCATAATATAAAGATGCAGCAGATCTAGCTGGTCTGTCATAATATAAAGAGGCAGCAGATCTAGCTGGTCTGTCATAATATAATAGAGACAGTAGATCTAGCTGGTCTGCCATAATGTAATTGAGACAGTAAATCTAGCTGGTCTGCCATAATGTAATTGAGCCAGAAGATCTAGCTGGTCTGCCATAATGTAATTGAGACAGTAGACCTAGCTGGTCTGTCATAATATAAAAGAGGCAGTAGCTCTAGCTGGTATGTCATAATATATTAGAGACAGTAGATCTAGCTGGTCTGTCATAATATAAAGATGCAGCAGATCTTGCTGGTATGTCATAATGTAATTGAGACAGTAGATCTAGCTGGTCTGCCATAATGTAATTTATTCAGTAGATCTAGCTGATCTGTCATAATATAATAGAGACAGTAGACCTAGCTGTTCTGTCATAATGTAATTGAGACAGTATATCTAGATGGTCTGCCATAAAATAATTGAGACAGTCGATCTAGTTGATTTGTCACGATATAAAAGACACAGTAGATCTAGCTGGTCTGACATAATTTAATAGAGATAGTAGATCTAGCTTGTCTGTCATAATATAATAGAGACTGTAGATCTACCTGGTCTGTCATAATGTAACAGAGGCAGTAGATCTAGCTGGTCTGTCATAAAATAATTGAGAGGGTAGATCTAGCTGGTCTGTCAAATTATAAAACAGGCAGTAGATCTAGCTGGTCTGTCATAATATAAAGATGCAGCAGATCTAGCTGGTCTGTCATAATATAAAGAGGCAGTAGATCTAGCTGGTCTGTCATAATATAATAGAGACAGTAGATATAGCTGGTCTGTCATAATATAATAGAGACTGTAGATGAAGCTGGTCTGTCATAATTTAATAGAGACAGTAGATCTAGCTGGTCTGTCATAATATAAAAGAGGCAGTAGATGTAGCTGGTCTGTCATAATATAAAAGAGGCAGTAGATCTAGCTGGTCTGTCATAATATAATAGAGACAGTAGCTAGCTTGTCTGTCATATGGTAATTGAGACAGTAGATCTAGCTGGTCTGTCATAATATAATAGAGACAGAAGATCTAGCTGGTCTGTCATAATATATTAGCGACGGTAGATCTAGCTGGTTTGTCAGAATATAAAAGAGGTAGTAGATCTAGCTGGTCTGCCATGATGTAATTTAGACAGTAGATCTAGCTGGTCTGCCATAATATAATAGAGACAGTAGATCTAGCTGGTCTGTCATAATACAATAGAGACAGTAGATCTAGCTGGTCTGTCATAATACAAAAGAGGCAGTAGATCTAGCTGGCCTGTCATAATGTAATTGAGACGGAAGATCTAGCTGGTCTGCCATAATGTAATTGAGTCAGTAGATCTAGCTGGTCTGTCATAATGTAATTGAGACAGTAGATCTAGCTGGTCTGTCATAATATAATAGAGACAGAAGATCTAGCTGGTCTGTCATAATATAATAGAGACAGTAGATCTAGCTGGTTTGTCATAATATATTAGAGACAGTAGATCTAGCTGGTCTGTCATAACATAAAGATGCAGCAGATCTAGCTGGTCTGTCATAATATAAAGAGGCAGCAGATCTAGCTGGGCTGTCATTATATAATAGAGACAGCAGATCTAGCTGGTCTGTCATAATATAAAAGAGGCAGTAGATCTAGCTGGTATGTCATAATGTGATTGAGACAGTAGATCTAGCTGGTCTGCCATAATGTAATTTATTCAGTAGATCTAGCTGGTCTGTCATAATGTAATTGAGACAGTATATCTAGATGGTCTGCCATAAAATAATTGAGACAGTCGATCTAGTTGATTTGTCACGATATAAAAGACACAGTAGATCTAGCTGGTCTGACATAATTTAATAGAGATAGTAGATCTAGCTGGTCTGTCATCATTTAATAGAGATAGTAGATCTAGCTGGTCTGTCATAATATAATAGAGACAGTTGTTCAAGCTGGTCTGTCATAATGTAATATAATCAGGAGATATAGCTGGTCTGCCATAATGTAATTGAATCAGTAGATCTAGCTGTTCTGTCATAATATCAAAGAGGGAGTCGATCTAACTGATCTGTCATGAAATAATTGAGACAGTCGATCTAGCTGACATCTCACAATATAAAAGAGGCAGTAGATCTAGCTGGTCTGTCATAACATAAAGGATCCAGTAGATCTAGCTGGTCTGTCATAATGTAATATAATCAGGAGATCTAGCTGGTCTGCCAAAATGTAATTGAGACAGTAGATCTAGCTGGTCTGTCATAAAATAATTGAGACAGTAGATCTAGCTTGTCTGTCACAATATAAAAGAGGAAGTTGTTCAAGCTGTTCTGTCATAATGTAATTGAGACAGTAGATGTAGCTGGTCTGTCATAATATAAAATAGGCAGCAGATCTATCTGGTCTTTCATAATATAATAGAGACAGTAGATCTAGCTGCTCTGTCATAATATAATAGAGACGGTAGATCTAGCTGGTCTGTCATAATGTAATTGAGACGGTAGATCTAGCTGGTCTGTCATAATGTAATTGAATCATTAGATCTAGCTGGTCTGTCATAATGTTATTTAGACAGTAGACCTAGCTGGTCTTCCATAATGTAATTGAGACAGTAGATATAGCTGGTCTGCCATAATGTAATTGAGACGGTAGATCTTGCTGGTCTGCCATAATGTAATATATTCAAGAGATCTAGCTGGTCTGCCATAATGTAATTGAATCAGTAGATCTAGCTGGTCTGCCATAATGTAACAGAGGCAGTAGATCTAGCTGGTCTGTCATAATATAATAGAGACAGTAGACCTAGCTGGTCTGTCATAATGTAATTGAGACAGTATATCTAGATGGTCTGCCATAAAATAATTGAGACAGTTGATCTAGTTGATTTGTCACGATATAAAAGACACAGTAGATCTAGCTGATCTGACATAATTTAATAGAGATAGTAGATATAGCTGGTCTGTCATAATATAATAGAGACAGTAGATCTAGCTGGTCTGTCTTAATCTAAAAGAGACAGTAGATCTAGCTGGTCTGTCATAATATAAAAGAGGCAGTAGATATAGCTGGTCTGTCATAATATAAAAGAGGCAGTAGATCTAGCTGTTCTGTCATAATATAAAATAGGCAGTAGATCTAGCTGGTCTGTCATAATGTAATTCAGACAGTAGATCTAGCTGGTCTGTCATAATGTAATTCAGACAGTAGATCCAGGTGGTCTGTCATAATGTAATTGAAACAGAAGATCTAGCTGGTCTGTCATAATATAATAGAGACAGTAGATCTAGCTGGTTTGTCATAATATAAAAGAGACAGTAGATGTAGCTGCTCTGTCATAATATAAAAGAGACAGTAGATGTAGCTGCTCTTTCATAATATAAAGAGGCAGCAGATCTAGCTGGTCTGTCATAATAAAATAGAGACAGTAGATCTAGCTGGTCTGTCATAATATAAAACAGGCCGTAGATGTAGCTGGTCTGCCATAATGTAATTCAGACAGTAGATCGAGCTGGTCTGTCATACTATAATAGACACAGTAGATCTAGCTGGTCTGTCATAATATAAAAGAGGCAGTAGATCTAGCTGGTCTGTCATAATATAAAAGAGGCAGTAGATCTAGCTGGTCTGTCATAATATGAAAGAGGCAGTAGATCTAGATGGTCTGTCATGATATAATAGAGACAGTAGATCTAGCTGGTCTGTCATAACGTAATTTAGACAGTAGATCTAGCTTGTCTGTCATAATATAATAGAGACAGAAGATCTAGCTGGTCTGTCATAATATAATAGAGACAGTAGATATAGCCGGTTTGTCATAATATAAAACAGGCAGTAGATCTAGCTGGTCTGCCATAATGTAATTGAGACAGAAGATCTAGCTGGTCTGCCATAATGTAATTGAGTCAGTAGATCTAGCTGGTCTGTCATAATGCAATTGAGACAGTAGATCTAGCTGGTCTGTCATAATATAATAGAGACATAAAATCTAGCTGGTCTGTCATAATATAATAGAGACAGTAGATCTAGCTGGTTTGTCATAATATAAAAGAGGCAGTGGCTCTAGCTGGTCTGTCATAATATAATAGAGACAGTAGATCTAGCTGGTCTGTCATAATATAAAGATGCAGCAGATCTAGCTGGTCTGTCATAATATAAAGAGGCAGCAGATCTAGCTGGTCTGCCATAATGTAATTGAGACAGTAGATCTAGCAGGTCTGCCATAATGTAATTGAGACATAAGATCTAGCTGGTCTGCCATAATGTAATTGAGTCAGTAGATCTAGCTGGTCTGTCATAATGTAATTGAGAAAGTAGATCTAGCTGGTCTGTAATAATATAATAGAGACAGAAGATCTAGCTGGTCTGTCATAATATAATAGAGACAGTAGATCTAGCTGGTTTGTCCTAATATAAAAGAGGCAGTAGCTCTAGCTGGTCTGTCATAATATATTAGAGACAGTAGATCTAGCTGGTCTGTCATAACATAAAGATGCAGCAGATCTAGCTGGTCTGTCATAATATAAAGAGGCAGCAGATCTAGCTGGGCTGTCATAATATAATAGAGACAGTAGATCTAGCTGGTCTGTCAAAATGTAATTTATTCAGTAGACCTAGCTGGTCTGTCATAATGTAATTGAGACAGTATATCTAGATGGTCTGCCATAAAATAATTGAGACAGTCGATCTAGTTGATTTGTCACGATATAAAAGACACAGTAGATCTAGCTTGTCTGTCATAATATAATAGAGACTGTAGATCTACTTGGTCTGTCATAATGTAACAGAGGCAGTAGATCTAGCTGGTCTGTCATAAAATAATTGAGAGGGTAGATCTAGCTGGTCTGTCAAATTACAAAAGAGGCAGTAGATCTAGCTGGTCTGTCATAATATAAAGATGCAGCAGATCTAGCTGGTCTGTCATAATATAAAGAGGCAGCAGATCTAGCTGGTCTGTCATAATATAATAGAGACAGTAGATCTAGCTGGTCTGCCATAATGTAATTGAGACAGTAGATCTAGCTGGTCTGCCATAATGTAATTGAGCCAGAAGATCTAGCTGGTCTGCCATAATGTAATTGAGACAGTAGACCTAGCTGGTCTGTCATAATATAAAAGAGGCAGTAGCTCTAGCTGGTCTGTCATAATATATTAGAGACAGTAGATCTAGCTGGTCTGTCATAATATAAAGATGCAGCAGATCTAGCTGGTATGTCATAATGTAATTGAGACAGTAGATCTAGCTGGTCTGCCATAATGTAATTTATTCAGTAGATCTAGCTGATCTGTCATAATATATTAGAGACAGTAGACCTAGCTGTTCTGTCACAATGTAATTGAGACAGTATATCTAGATGGTCTGCCATAAAATAATTGAGACAGTCGATCTAGTTGATTTGTCACAATATAAAAGACACAGTAGATCTAGCTGGTCTGACATAATTTAATAGAGATAGTAGATCTAGCTTGTCTGTCATAATATAATAGAGACTGTAGATCTACCTGGTCTGTCATAATGTAACAGAGGCAGTAGATCTAGCTGGTCTGTCATAAAATAATTGAGAGGGTAGATCTAGCTGGTCTGTCAAATTATAAAACAGGCAGTAGATCTAGCTGGTCTGTCATAATATAAAGATGCAGCAGATCTAGCTGGTCTGTCATAATATAAAGAGGCAGTAGATCTAGCTGGTCTGTCATAATATAATAGAGACAGTAGAAATAGCTGGTCTGTCATAATATAATAGAGACTGTAGATGAAGCTGGTCTGTCATAATTTAATAGAGACAGTAGATCTAGCTGGTCTGTCATAATATAAAAGAGGCAGTAGATATAGCTGGTCTGTCATAATATAAAAGAGGCAGTAGATCTAGCTGGTCTGTCATAATATAATAGAGACAGTAGCTAGCTTGTCTGTCATATGGTAATTGAGACAGTAGATCTAGCTGGTCTGTCATAATATAATAGAGACAGAAGATCTAGCTGGTCTGTCATAATATATTAGCGACGGTAGATCTAGCTGGTTTGTCAGAATATAAAAGAGGTAGTAGATCTAGCTGGTCTGCCATGATGTAATTTAGACAGTAGATCTAGCTGGTCTGCCATAATATAATAGAGACAGTAGATCTAGCTGGTCTGTCATAATACAATAGAGACAGTAGATCTAGCTGGTCTGTCATAATACAAAAGAGGCAGTAGATCTAGCTGGCCTGTCATAATGTAATTGAGACGGAAGATCTAGCTGGTCTGCCATAATGTAATTGAGTCAGTAGATCTAGCTAGTCTGTCATAATGTAATTGAGACAGTAGATCTAGCTGGTCTGTCATAATATAATAGAGACAGAAGATCTAGCTGGTCTGTCATAATATAATAGAGACAGTAGATCTAGCTGGTTTGTCATAATATATTAGAGACAGTAGATCTAGCTGGTCTGTCATAACATAAAGATGCAGCAGATCTAGCTGGTCTGTCATAATATAAAGAGGCAGCAGATCTAGCTGGGCTGTCATTATATAATAGAGACAGCAGATCTAGCTGGTCTGTCATAATATAAAAGAGGCAGTAGATCTAGCTGGTATGTCATAATGTGATTGAGACAGTAGATCTAGCTGGTCTGCCATAATGTAATTTATTCAGTAGATCTAGCTGGTCTGTCATAATGTAATAGAGACTGTAGATGAAGCTGGTCTGTCATCATTTAATAGAGATAGTAGATCTAGCTGGTCTGTCATAATATAATAGAGACAGTTGTTCAAGCTGGTCTGTCATAATATAATAAAGACAGTAGATCTAGCTGGTGTGTCATAATAAAATTGAGACAGTAGGTCTAGCTGGTCTGTCATAATGTAAAAGAGGCAGTAGATCTAGCTGGTCTGTCATAATGTAATATAATCAGGAGATATAGCTGGTCTGCCATAATGTAATTGAATCAGTAGATCTAGCTGTTCTGTCATAATATCAAAGAGGGAGTCGATCTAACTGATCTGTCATGAAATAATTGAGACAGTCGATCTAGCTGACATCTCACAATATAAAAGAGGCAGTAGATCTAGCTGGTCTGTCATAACATAAAGGATCCAGTAGATCTAGCTGGTCTGTCATAATGTAATATAATCAGGAGATCTAGCTGGTCTGCCAAAATGTAATTGAGACAGTAGATCTAGCTGGTCTGTCATAAAATAATTGAGACAGTAGATCTAGCTTGTCTGTCACAATATAAAAGAGGAAGTTGTTCAAGCTGTTCTGTCATAATGTAATTGAGACAGTAGATGTAGCTGGTCTGTCATAATATAAAAGAGGCAGCAGATCTATCTGGTCTTTCATAATATAATAGAGACAGTAGATCTAGCTGCTCTGTCATAATATAATAGAGACGGTAGATCTAGCTGGTCTGTCATAATGTAATTGAGATGGTAGATCTAGCTGGTCTGTCATAATGTAATTGAATCATTAGATCTAGCTGGTCTGTCATAATGTTATTTAGATAGTAGACCTAGCTGGTCTTCCATAATGTAATTGAGACAGTAGATATAGCTGGTCTGCCATAATGTAATTGAGACGGTAGATCTTGCTGGTCTGCCATAATGTAATATATTCAAGAGATCTAGCTGGTCTGCCATAATGTAATTGAATCAGTAGATCTAGCTGGTCTGCCATAATGTAACAGAGGCAGTAGATCTAGCTGGTCTGTCATAATATAATAGAGACAGTAGACCTAGCTGGTCTGTCATAATGTAATTGAGACAGTATATCTAGATGGTCTGCCATAAAATAATTGAGACAGTTGATCTAGTTGATTTGTCACGATATAAAAGACACAGTAGATCTAGCTGATCTGACATAATTTAATAGAGATAGTAGATATAGCTGGTCTGTCATAATATAATAGAGACAGTAGATCTAGCTGGTCTGTCTTAATCTAAAAGAGACAGTAGATCTAGCTGGTCTGTCATAATATAAAAGAGGCAGTAGATATAGCTGGTCTGTCATAATATAAAAGAGGCAGTAGATCTAGCTGTTCTGTCATAATATAAAATAGGCAGTAGATCTAGCTGGTCTGTCATAATGTAATTCAGACAGTAGATCTAGCTGGTCTGTCATAATGTAATTCAGACAGTAGATCCAGGTGGTCTGTCATAATGTAATTGAAACAGAAGATCTAGCTGGTCTGTCATAATATAATAGAGACAGTAGATCTAGCTGGTTTGTCATAATATAAAAGAGACAGTAGATGTAGCTGCTCTGTCATAATATAAAAGAGACAGTAGATGTAGCTGCTCTGTCATAATATAAAGAGGCAGCAGATCTAGCTGGTCTGTCATAATAAAATAGAGACAGTAGATCTAGCTGGTCTGTCATAATATAAAACAGGCCGTAGATGTAGCTGGTCTGCCATAATGTAATTCAGACAGTAGATCGAGCTGGTCTGTCATACTATAATAGACACAGTAGATCTAGCTGGTCTGTCATAATATAAAAGAGGCAGTAGATCTAGCTGGTCTGTCATAATATAAAAGAGGCAGTAGATCTAGCTGGTCTGTCATAATATGAAAGAGGCAGTAGATCTAGATGGTCTGTCATAATATAATAGAGACAGTAGATCTAGCTGGTCTGTCATAATGTAATTTAGACAGTAGATCTAGCTTGTCTGTCATAATATAATAGAGACAGAAGATCTAGCTGGTCTGTCATAATATAATAGAGACAGTAGATATAGCCGGTTTGTCATAATATAAAACAGGCAGTAGATCTAGCTGGTCTGCCATAATGTAATTGAGACAGAAGATCTAGCTGGTCTGCCATAATGTAATTGAGTCAGTAGATCTAGCTGGTCTGTCATAATGTAATTGAGACAGTAGATCTAGCTGGTCTTTCATAATATAATAGAGACAGTAGATCTAGCTGGTCTGTCATAATATAAAAGAGGCAGTAGATCTAGCTGGTCTGTCATAATGTAATTGAGACAGTAGATCCAGGTGGTCTGTCATAATGTAATTGAAACAGAAGATCTAGCTGGTCTGTTATAATATAATAGAGACAGTAGATCTAGCTGCTCTGTCATAATATAAAGAGGCAGCAGATCTAGCTGGTCTGTCATAATAAAATAGAGACAGTAGATCTAGCTGGTCTGTCATAATATAAAAGAGGCAGTAGATCTAGCTGGTCTGTCATAATATAAAAGAGACAGTAGATGTAGCTGCTCTGTCATAATATAAAGAGGCAGCAGATCTAGCTGGTCTGTCATAATAAAATAGAGACAGTAGATCTAGCTGGTCTGTCATAATATAACACAGGCCGTAGATGTAGCTGGTCTGCCATAATGTAATTCAGACAGTAGATCGAGCTGGTCTGTCATACTATAATAGAGACAGTAGATCTAGCTGGTCTGTCATAATATAAAAGAGGCAGTAGATCTAGCTGGTCTGTAATAATAAAAAAGAGGCAGTAGATCTAGCTGGTCTGTCATAATATGAAAGAGGCAGTAGATCTAGATGGTCTGTCATAATATAATAAAGACAGTAGATCTAGCTGGTCTGTCATAATGTAATTTAGACAGTAGATCTAGCTTGTCTGTCATAATATAATAGAGACAGAAGATCTAGCTGGTCTGTCATAATATAATAGAGACAGTAGATATAGCTGGTCTGTCATAATATAAAACAGGCAGTAGATCTAGCTGGTCTGCCATAATGTAATTGAGTCAGTAGATCTAGCTGGTCTGTCATAATGCAATTGAGACAGTAGATCTAGCTGGTCTGTCATAATATAATAGAGACATAAAATCTAGCTGGTCTGTCATAATATAATAGAGACAGTAGATCTAGCTGGTTTGTCATAATATAAAAGAGGCAGTGGCTCTAGCTGGTCTGTCATAATATAATAGAGACAGTAGATCTAGCTGGTCTGTCATAATGTAAAGATGCAGCAGATCTAGCTGGTCTGTCATAATATAAAGAGGCAGCAGATCTAGCTGGTCTGCCATAATGTAATTGAGACAGTAGATCTAGCAGGTCTGCCATAATGTAATTGAGACATAAGATCTAGCTGGTCTGCCATAATGTAATTGAGTCAGTAGATCTAGCTGGTCTGTCATAATGTAATTGAGAAAGTAGATCTAGCTGGTCTGTAATAATATAATAGAGACAGAAGATCTAGCTGGTCTGTCATAATATAATAGAGACAGTAGATCTAGCTGGTTTGTCCTAATATAAAAGAGGCAGTAGCTCTAGCTGGTCTGTCATAATATATTAGAGACAGTAGATCTAGCTGGTCTGTCATAACATAAAGATGCAGCAGATCTAGCTGGTCTGTCATAATATAAAGAGGCAGCAGATCTAGCTGGGCTGTCATAATATAATAGAGACAGTAGATCTAGCTGGTCTGTCAAAATGTAATTTATTCAGTAGACCTAGCTGGTCTGTCATAATGTAATTGAGACAGTATATCTAAATGGTCTGCCATAAAATAATTGAGACAGTCGATCTAGTTGATTTGTCACGATATAAAATACACAGTAGATCTAGCTTGTCTGTCATAATATAATAGAGACTGTAGATCTACTTGGTCTGTCATAATGTAACAGAGGCAGTAGATCTAGCTGGTCTGTCATAAAATAATTGAGAGGGTAGATCTAGCTGGTCTGTCAAATTACAAAAGAGGCAGTAGATCTAGCTGGTCTGTCATAATATAAAGATGCAGCAGATCTAGCTGGTCTGTCATAATATAAAGAGGCAGCAGATCTAGCTGGTCTGTCATAATATAATAGAGACAGTAGATCTAGCTGGTCTGCCATAATGTAATTGAGCCAGAAGATCTAGCTGGTCTGCCATAATGTAATTGAGACAGTAGACCTAGCTGGTCTGTCATAATATAAAAGAGGCAGTAGCTCTAGCTGGTCTGTCATAATATATTAGAGACAGTAGATCTAGCTGGTCTGTCATAATATAAAGATGCAGCAGATCTAGCTGGTATGTCATAATGTAATTGAGACAGTAGATCTAGCTGGTCTGCCATAATGTAATTTATTCAGTAGATCTAGCTGATCTGTCATAATATATTAGAGACAGTAGACCTAGCTGTTCTGTCACAATGTAATTGAGACAGTATATCTAGATGGTCTGCCATAAAATAATTGAGACAGTCGATCTAGTTGATTTGTCACAATATAAAAGACACAGTAGATCTAGCTGGTCTGACATAATTTAATAGAGATAGTAGATCTAGCTTGTCTGTCATAATATAATAGAGACTGTAGATCTACCTGGTCTGTCATAATGTAACAGAGGCAGTAGATCTAGCTGGTCTGTCATAAAATAATTGAGAGGGTAGATCTAGCTGGTCTGTCAAATTATAAAACAGGCAGTAGATCTAGCTGGTCTGTCATAATATAAAGATGCAGCAGATCTAGCTGGTCTGTCATAATATAAAGAGGCAGTAGATCTAGCTGGTCTGTCATAATATAATAGAGACAGTAGATCTAGCTGGTCTGTCATAATACAATAGAGACAGTAGATCTAGCTGGTCTGTCATAATACAAAAGAGGCAGTAGATCTAGCTGGCCTGTCATAATGTAATTGAGACGGAAGATCTAGCTGGTCTGCCATAATGTAATTGAGTCAGTAGATCTAGCTGGTCTGTCATAATGTAATTGAGACAGTAGATCTAGCTGGTCTGTCATAATATAATAGAGAAAGAAGATCTAGCTGGTCTGTCATAATATAATAGAGACAGTAGATCTAGCTGGTTTGTCATAATATAGTAGAGACAGTAGACCTAGCTGTTCTGTCATAATGTAATTGAGACAGTATATCTAGATGGTCTGCCATAAAATAATTGAGACAGTCGATCTAGTTGATTTGTCACAATATAAAAGACACAGTAGATCTAGCTGGTCTGACATAATTTAATAGAGATAGTAGATCTAGCTTGTCTGTCATAATATAATAGAGACTGTAGATCTACCTGGTCTGTCATAATGTAACAGAGGCAGTAGATCTAGCTGGTCTGTCATAAAATAATTGAGAGGGTAGATCTAGCTGGTCTGTCAAATTATAAAACAGGCAGTAGATCTAGCTGGTCTGTCATAATATAAAGATGCAGCAGATCTTGCTGGTCTGTCATAATATAAAGAGGCAGTAGATCTAGCTGGTCTGTCATAATATAATAGAGACAGTAGATATAGCTGGTCTGTCATAATATAATAGAGACTGTAGATGAAGCTGGTCTGTCATAATTTAATAGAGACAGTAGATCTAGCTGGTCTGTCATAATATAAAAGAGGCAGTAGATATAGCTGGTCTGTCATAATATAAAAGAGGCAGTAGATCTAGCTGGTCTGTCATAATATAATAGAGACAGTAGCTAGCTTGTCTGTCATATGGTAATTGAGACAGTAGATCTAGCTGGTCTGTCATAATATAATAGAGACAGAAGATCTAGCTGGTCTGTCATAATATATTAGCGACGGTAGATCTAGCTGGTTTGTCAGAATATAAAAGAGGTAGTAGATCTAGCTGGTCTGCCATGATGTAATTTAGACAGTAGATCTAGCTGGTCTGCCATAATATAATAGAGACAGTAGATCTAGCTGGTCTGTCATAATGTAATTGAGACAGTAGATCTAGCTGGTCTGTCATAATATAATAGAGACAGAAGATCTAGCTGGTTTGTCATAATATATTAGAGACAGTAGATCTAGCTGGTCTGTCATAACATAAAGATGCAGCAGATCTAGCTGGTCTGTCATAATATAAACAGGCAGCAGATCTAGCTGGGCTGTCATAATATAATAGAGACAGTAGATCTAGCTGGTCTGTCATAATATAAAAGAGGCAGTAGATCTAGCTGGTATGTCATAATGTGATTGAGACAGTAGATCTAGCTGGTCTGCCATAATGTAATTTATTCAGTAGATCTAGCTGGTCTGTCATAATAGAATAGAGACAGTAGACCTAGCTGGTCTGTCATAATGTAATTGAGACAGTATATCTAGATGGTCTGCCATAAAATAATTGAGACAGTCGATCTAGTTGATTTGTCACGATATAAAAGACACAGTAGATCTAGCTGGTCTGACATAATTTAATAGAGATAGTAGATCTAGCTGGTCTGTCATAATATAATAGAGACTGTAGATGAAGCTGGTCTGTCATCATTTAATAGAGATAGTAGATCTAGCTGGTCTGTCATAATATAATAGAGACATTTGTTCAAGCTGGTCTGTCATAATATAATAAAGACAGTAGATCTAGCTGGTGTGTCATAATAAAATTGAGACAGTAGGTCTAGCTGGTCTGTCATAATGTAAAAGAGGCAGTAGATCTAGCTGGTCTGTCATAATGTAATATAATCAGGAGATATAGCTGGTCTGCCATAATGTAATTGAATCAGTAGATCTAGCTGTTCTGTCATAATATCAAAGAGGGAGTCGATCTAACTGATCTGTCATGAAATAATTGAGACAGTCGATCTAGCTGACATCTCACAATATAAAAGAGGCAGTAGATCTAGCTGGTCTGTCATAACATAAAGGATCCAGTAGATCTAGCTGGTCTGTCATAATGTAATATAATCAGGAGATCCAGCTGGTCTGCCAAAATGTAATTGAGACAGTAGATCTAGCTGGTCTGTCATAAAATAATTGAGACAGTAGATCTAGCTTGTCTGTCACAATATAAAAGAGGAAGTTGTTCAAGCTGTTCTGTCATAATGTAATTGAGACAGTAGATGTAGCTGGTCTGTCATAATATAAAAGAGGCAGCAGATCTATCTGGTCTGTCATAATATAATAGAGACAGTAGATCTAGCTGCTCTGTCATAATATAATAGACCGGCTAGATCTACTGTCTCAATTACATTATGACAGACCAGCTAGATCTACCGTCTCAATTACATTATGACAGACCAGCTAGATCTACCGTAGATAGGTAGATCTAGCTGGTCTGTCATAATGTAATTGAGACGGTAGATCTAGCTGGTCTGTCATAATGTAATTGAGACAGTAGATCTAGCCGGTCTGTCATAATGTAATTGAATCATTAGATCTAGCTGGTCTGTCATAATGTTATTTAGACAGTAGACCTAGCTGGTCTGCCATAATGTAATTGAGACAGTAGATATAGCTGGTCTGCCATAATGTAATTGAGACGGTAGATCTTGCTGGTCTGCCATAATGTAATATATTCAAGAGATCTAGCTGGTCTGCCATAATGTAATTGAATCAGTAGATCTAGCTGGTCTGCCATAATGTAACAGAGGCAGTAGATCTAGCTGGTCTGTCATAATATAGTAGAGACAGTAGACCTAGCTGGTCTGTCATAATGTAATTGAGACAGTATATCTAGATGGTCTGCCATAAAATAATTGAGACAGTTGATCTAGTTGATTTGTCACGATATAAAAGACACAGTAGATCTAGCTGATCTGACATAATTTAATAGAGATAGTAGATATAGCTGGTCTGTCATAATATAATAGAGACAGTAGATCTAGCTGGTCTGTCTTAATCTAAAAGAGACAGTAGATCTATCTGGTCTGTCATAATATAAAAGAGGCAATAGATATAGCTGGTCTGTCATAATATAAAAGAGGCAGTAGATCTAGCTGTTCTGTCATAATATAAAATAGGCAGTAGATCTAGCTGGTCTGCCATAATGTAATTTAGACAGTAGATCTAGCTGGTCTGTCATAATATAATAGAGACAGTTGTTCAAGCTGGTCTGTCATAATATAATAAAGACAGTAGATCTAGCTGGTGTGTCATAATGTAATTCAGACAGTAGATCCAGGTGGTCTGTCATAATGTAATTGAAACAGAAGATCTAGCTGGTCTGTCATAATATAATAGAGACAGTAGATCTAGCTGGTTTGTCATAATATAAAAGAGACAGTAGATGTAGCTGCTCTGTCATAATATAAAAGAGACAGTAGATGTAGCTGCTCTGTCATAATATAAAGAGGCAGCAGATCTAGCTGGTCTGTCATAATAAAATAGAGACAGTAGATCTAGCTGGTCTGTCATAATATAAAACAGGCCGTAGATGTAGCTGGTCTGCCATAATGTAATTCAGACAGTAGATCGAGCTGGTCTGTCATACTATAATAGATACAGTAGATCTAGCTGGTCTGTCATAATATAAGAGGCAGTAGATCTAGCTGGTCTGTCATAATATAAAAGAGGCAGTAGATCTAGCTGGTCTGTCATAATATGAAAGAGGCAGTAGATCTAGATGGTCTGTCATAATATAATAGAGACAGTAGATCTAGCTGGTCTGTCATAATGTAATTTAGACAGTAGATCTAGCTTGTCTGTCATAATATAATAGAGACAGAAGATCTAGCTGGTCTGTCATAATATAATAGAGACAGTAGATATAGCCGGTTTGTCATAATATAAAACAGGCAGTAGATCTAGCTGGTCTGCCATAATGTAATTGAGACAGAAGATCTAGCTGGTCTGCCATAATGTAATTGAGTCAGTAGATCTAGCTGGTCTGTCATAATGTAATTGAGACAGTAGATCTAGCTGGTCTGTCATAATATAATAGAGACAGAAGATCTAGCTGGTCTGTCATAATATAATAGAGACAGTAGATCTAGCTGGTTTGTCATAATATAAAAGAGGCAGTAGCTCTAGCTGGTCTGTCATAATATAATAGAGACAGTAGATCTAGCTGGTCTGTCATAATATAAAGATGCAGCAGATCTAGCTGGTCTGTCATAATATAAAGAGGCAGCAGATTTAGCTGGTCTGCCAAAATGTAATTGAGACAGAAGATCTAGCTGGTCTGTCATAATATAATATGGACAGTAGATCTAGCTGGTTTGTCATAATATAAAAGAGGCAGTAGCTCTAGCTGGTCTGTCATAATATAATAGAGACAGTAGATCTAGCTGGTCTGACATAATATAAAGATGCAGCAGATCTAGCTGGTCTGTCATAATATAAAGAGGCAGCAGATCTAACTGGTCTGCCATAATGTAATTGAGACAGTAGATCTAGCTGGTCTGCCATAATGTAATTGAGACAGAAGATCTAGCTGGTCTGCCATAATGTAATTGAGTCAGTAGATCTAGCTGGTCTGCCATAATGTAATTGAGACAGAAGATCTAGCTTGTCTCCCATAATATAATTTAGACAGTAGATCTAGCTGGTCTGCCATAATATAATAGAGACAGTAGATATAGCTTGTCTGTCATAACATAATAGAGACAGTAGATCTAGCTGGTCTGTCATAATATAAAAGAGGCAGTAGATCTAGCTGGTCTGTCATAATGTAATTGAGAGAGTAGATCCAGCTGGTCTGTCATAATGTAATTGAAACAGAAGATCTAGCTGGTCTGTCATAATATAATAGAGACAGTAGATCTAGCTGGTTTGTCATAATATAAAAGAGGCAGTAGATCTAGCTGGTCTGTCATAACATAATAGAGACAGTAGATGTAGCTGGTCTGTCATAATATAAAAGAGGCAGTAGATGTAGCTGGTCTGTCATAATATAAAGAGGCAGCAGATCTAGTTGGTCTGTCATAATATAAAGAAGACAGTAGATTTAGCTGGTCTGTCATAATATAAAGAGGCAGCAGATCTAGCTGGTCTGTCATAATATAATAGAGACAGTACATCTAGCTGGTCTGTCATAATATAAAACAGGCAGTAGATGTAGCTGGTCTGCCATAATGTAATTCAGACAGTAGATTGAGCTGGTCTGTCATGATATAATAGAGACAGTAGATCTAGCTGGTCTGTCATAATATAAAAGAGGCAGTAGATCTAGCTGGTCTGTCATAATATGAAAGAGGCAGTAGATCTAGCTGGTCTGTCATAATATGAAAGAGGCAGTAGATCTATATGGTCTGTCATAATATAATAGAGACAGTAGATCTAGCTGGTCTGTCATAATGTAATTTAGACAGTAGATCTAGCTTGTCTGTCATAATATAATAGAGACAGAAGATCTAGCTGGTCTGTCATAATGTAATTGAGACAGAAGATCTAGCTTGTCTCCCATAATATAATTTAGACAGTAGATCTAGCTGGTCTGCCATAATATAATAGAGACAGTAGATCTAGCTTGTCTGTCATAATATAAAAGAGGCAGTAGATCTAGCTGGTCTGTCATAATGTAATTGAGAGAGTAGATCCAGCTGGTCTGTCATAATATAATAGAGACAGTAGATCTAGCTGGTTTGTCATAATATAAAAGAGGCAGTAGATCTAGCTGGTCTGTCATAACATAATAGAGACAGTAGATGTAGCTGGTCTGTCATAATATAAAAGAGGCAGTAGATGTAGCTGGTCTGTCATAATATAAAGAGGCAGCAGATCTAGTTGGTCTGTCATAATATAAAGAAGACAGTAGATTTAGCTGGTCTGTCATAATATAAAGAGGCAGCAGATCTAGCTGGTCTGTCATAATATAATAGAGACACTATATCTAGCTGGTCTGTCATAATATAAAACAGGCAGTAGATGTAGCTGGTCTGCCATAATGTAATTCAGACAGTAGATTGAGCTGGTCTGTCATAATATAATAGAGACAGTAGATCTAGCTGGTCTGTCATAATATAAAAGAGGCAGTAGATCTAGCTGGTCTGTCATAATATGAAAGAGACAGTAGATCTAGCTGGTCTGTCATAATATGAAAGAGGCAGTAGATCTAGATGGTCTGTCATAATATAATAGAGACAGTAGATCTAGCTGGTCTGTCATAATGTAATTTAGACAGTAGATCTAGCTTGTCTGTCATAATATAATAGAGACAGAAGATCTAGCTGGTCTGTCATAATGTAATTGAGACATAAGATCTAGCTTGTCTCCCATAATATAATTTAGACAGTAGATCAAGCTGGTCTGCCATTATATTATAGAGACAGTAGATCTAGCTTGTCTGTCATAATATAATAGAGACATTAGATCTAGCTGATCTGTCATAATATAAAAGAGGCAGTAGATCTAGCTGGTCTGTCATAATGTAATTGAGAGAGTAGATCCAGCTGGTCTGTCATAATGTAATTGAAACAGAAGATCTAGCTGGTTTGTCATAATATAAAAGAGGCAGTAGATCTAGCTGGTCTGTCATAACATAATAGAGACAGTAGATGTAGCTGGTCTGTCATAATATAAAAGAGGCAGTAGATCTAGCTGGTCTGTCATAATATATAGAGGCAGCAGATCTAGTTGGTCTGTTATAATATAAAAGAGACAGTAGATGTAGCTGGTCTGTCATAATATAAAGAGGCAGCAGATATGGCTGGTCTGTCATAATAAAATAGAGACAGTAGATCTAGCTGGTCTGTCATAATATAAAACAGGCCGTAGATGTAGCTGGTCTGTCATAATATAATAGAGACAGTAGATCTAGCTGGTCTGTCATAATATAAAAGAGGCAGTAGATCTTGCTGGTCTGTCATAATATAAAAGAGGCAGTAGATCTAGCTGGTCTGTCATAATATGAAAGAGGCAGTAGATCTAGATGGACTGTCATAATATAGTAGAGAAAGTAGATCTAGCTGGTCTGTCATAATGTAATTTAGACAGTAGATCTAGCTTGTCTGTCATAATATAATAGAGACAGAAGATCTAGCTGGTCTGTCATAATATAATAGAGACAGTAGATATAGCTGGTCTGTCATAATATAAAACAGGCAGTAGATCTAGCTGGTCTGCCATAATGTAATTGAGACAGAAGATCTAGCTGGTCTGCCATAATGTAATTGAGTCAGTAGATCTAGCTGGTCTGTCATAATGTAATTGAGACAGTAGATCTAGCTGGTCTGTCATAATATAATAGAGACAGAAGATCTAGCTGGTCTGTCATAACATAATAGAGACAGTAGATCTAGCTGGTTTGTCATAATATAAAAGAGGCAGTAGCTCTAGCTGGTCTGTCATAATATAATAGAGACAGTAGATCTAGCTGGTCTGTCATAATATAAAGATGCAGCAGATCTAGCTGGTCTGTCATAATATAAAGAGGCAGAAGATAATAATGTAATATAATAATGTCATTGAGACAGTAGATCTAGCTGGTCTGCCATAATGTAATTGAGACAGAAGATCTAGCTGGTCTGCCATAATGTAATTGAGTCAATAGATCTAGCTGGTCTGTCATAATGTAATTGAGACAGTAGATCTAGCTGGTCTGTCATAATATAATAGAGACAGAAGATCTAGCTGGTCTGTCATAACATAAAGATGCAGCAGATCTAGCTGGTCTGTCATAATATAAAGAGGCAGCAGATCTAGCTGGGCTGTCATAATATAATAGAGACAGTAGATCTAGCTGGTCTGTCATAATATAAAAGAGGCAATAGATCTAGCTGGTATGTCATAATGTAATTGAGACAGTATATCTAGATGGTCTGCCATAAAATAATTGAGACAGTAGATCTAGCTGGTCTGTCATAATATAAAACAGGCCGTAGATGTAGCTGGTCTGCCATAATGTAATTCAGACAGTAAATCGAGCTGGTCTGTCATAATATAATAGAGACAGTAGATCTAGCTGGTCTGTCATAATGTAATTTAGACAGTAGATCTAGCTTTTCTGTCATAATATAATAGAGACAGAAGATCTAGCTGGTCTGTCATAATATAATAGAGACAGTAGATCTAGCTGGTCTGTCATAATGTAAAGATGCTGCAGATCTAGCTGATCTGTCATAATATAAAGAGGCAGCAGATCTAGCTGGTCTGCCATAATGTAATTGAGACAGTAGATCTAGCTGGTCTGCCATAATGTAATTGAGACAGAAGATCTAGCTGGTCTGCCATAATGTAATTGAGTCAGTAGATCTAGCTGGTCTGCCATAATGTAATTGAGACAGAAGATCTAGCTTGTCTCCCATAATATAATTTAGACAGTAGATCTAGCTGGTCTGCCATAATATAATAGAGACAGTAGATCTAGCTTGTCTGTCATAATATAATAGAGACAGTAGATCTAGCTGGTCTGTCATAATATAAAAGAGGCAGTAGATCTAGCTGGTCTGTCATAATGTAATTGAGAGAGTAGATCCAGCTGGTCTGTCATAATGTAATTGAGTCAGTAGATCTAGCTGGTCTGTCATAATGTAATTGAGACAGTAGATCTAGCTGGTCTGTCATAATATAATAGAGACAGAAGATCTAGCTGGTCTGTCATAACATAAAGATGCAGCAGATCTAGCTGGTCTGTCATAATATAAAGAGGCAGCAGATCTAGCTGGGCTGTCATAATATAATAGAGACAGTAGATCTAGCTGGTCTGTCATAATATAAAAGAGGCAATAGATCTAGCTGGTATGTCATAATGTAATTGAGACAGTATATCTAGATGGTCTGCCATAAAATAATTGAGACAGTAGATCTAGCTTGTCTCCCATAATATAATTTAGACAGTAGATCTAGCTGGTCTGCCATAATATAATATAGACAGTAGATCTAGCTTGTCTGTCATAATATAATAGAGACAGTAGATCTAGCTGGTCTGTCATAATATAAAAGAGGCAGTAGATCTAGCTGGTCTGTCATAATGTAATTGAGAGAGTAGATCCAGCTGGTCTGTCATAATGTAATTGAAACAGAAGATCTAGTTGGTCTGTCATAATATAATAGAGACAGTAGATCTAGCTGGTTTGTCATAATATAAAAGAGGCAGTAGATCTAGCTGGTCTGTCATAACATAACAGAGACAGTAGATGTAGCTGGTCTGTCATAATATAAAAGAGGCAGTAGATGTAGCTGGTCTGTCATAATATAAAGAGGCAGCAGATCTAGTTGGTCTGTTATAATATAAAAGAGACAGTAGATGTAGATGGTCTGTCATAATATAAAGAGGCAGCAGATCTAGCTGGTCTGTCATAATAAAATAGAGACAGTAGATCTAGCTGGTCTGTCATAATATAAAACAGGCCGTAGATGTAGTTGGTCTGCCATAATGTAATTCAGACAGTAGATCGAGCTGGTCTGTCATAATATAATAGAGACAGAAGATCTAGCTGGTCTGTCATAATATAAAAGAGGCAGTAGATCTAGCTGGTCTGTCATAATATAAAAGAGGCAGTAGATCTAGCTGGTCTGTCATAATATGAAAGAGGCAGTAGATCTAGATGGTCTGTCATAATATAATAGATAAAGTAGATCTAGCTGGTCTGTCATAATTTAATTTAGACAGTAGATCTAGCTTGTCTGTCATAATATAATAGAGACAGAAGATCTAGCTGGTCTGTCATAATATAATAGAGACAGTAGATATAGCTGGTCTGTCATAATATAAAGCAGGCAGTAGATCTAGCTGGTCTGCCATAATGTAATTGAGACAGAAGATCTAGCTGGTCTGCCATAATGTAATTGAATCAGTAGATCTAGCTGGTCTGTCATAATGTATTTGAGACAGTAGATCTAGCTGGTCTGTCATAATATAATAGAGACAGAAGATCTAGCTGGTCTGTCATAATATAATAGAGACAGTAGATCTAGCTGGTTTGTCAAAATATAAAAGAGGCAGTAGCTCTAGCTGGTCTGTCATAATATAAAGATGCAGCAGATCTAGCTGGTCTGTCATAATATAAAGAGGCAGCAGATCTAGCTGGTCTGCCATAATGTAATTGAGACAGAAGATCTAGCTGGTCTGCCATAATATAATTGAATCAGTAGATCTAGCTGGTCTGTCATAATGTAATTGAGACAGTAGATCTAGCTGGTCTGTCATAATATAATAGAGACAGAAGATCTAGCTGGTCTGTCATAACATAATAGAGACAGTAGATCTAGCTGGAATGTCATAATATAAAAGAAGCAGTAGCTCTAGCTGGTCTGTCATAATATATTAGAGACAGTAGATCTAGCTGGTCTGTCATAACATAAAGATGCAGCAGATCTAGCTGGTCTGTCATAATATAAAGAGGCAGCAGATCTAGCTGGGCTGTCATAATATAATAGAGACAGTAGATCTAGCTGGTCTGTCATGATATAAAAGAGGCAGTAGATCTAGCTGGTATGTCATAATGTAATTGAGACAGTAGATCTAGCTGGTCTGCCATAATGTAATTTATTCAGTAGATCTAGCTGGTCTTTCATAATATAATAGAGACAGTAGACCTAGCTGGTCTGTCATTATGTAATTGAGACAGTATATCTAGATGGTCTGCCATAAAATAATTGAGACAGTCGATCTAGTTGATTTGTCACGATATAAAAGACACAGTATATCTAGCTGGTCTGACATAATTTAATAGAGATAGTAGATCTAGCTTGTCTGTCATAATATAATAGAGACTGTAGATCTACCTGGTCTGTCATAATGTAACAGAGGCAGTAGATCTAACTGGTCTGTCATAAAATAATTGAGAGGGTAGATCTAGCTGGTCTGTCAAATTATAAAAGAGGCAGTAGATCTAGCTGGTCTGTCATAATATATAGAGGCAGCAGATCTAGCTGGTCTGTCATAATAAAATAGAGACAGTAGATCTAGCTGGTCTGCCATAATGTAATTGAGCCAGTAGACCTAGCTGGTCTGTCATAATAAAAAAGAGGCAGTAGCTCTAGCTGTTCTGTCATAATATATTAGAGACAGTAGATCTAGCTGGTCTGTCATAATATAAAGATGCAGCAGATCTAGCTGGCCTGTCATAATATAAAGAGGCAGCAGATCTTGTTGGGCTGTCATAATATAATAGAGACAGTAGATCTAGCTGGTCAGTCATAATATAAAAGAGGCAGTAGATCTAGCTGGTATGTCATAATGTAATTGAGACAGTAGATCTAGCTGGTCTGCCATAATGTAATTTATTCAGTAGATCTAGCTGGTCTGTCATAATATAATAGAGACAGTAGATATAGCTGGTCTGTCATAATATAATATTGACTGTAGATGAAGCTGGTCTGTCATAATTTAATAGAGACAGTAGATCTAGCTGGTCTGTCATAATATAATAGAGACAGTAGATCTAGCTGGTATGTCATAATATAATAGAGACAGTTAATGTAGCTGGTCTGTCATAATATAAAAGAGGCAGTAGATGTAGCTGGTCTGTCATAATATAAAGAGGCATCAGATCTAGCTGGTCTGTCATAATGTAATTCAGACAGTAGAACGAGCTGGTCTGTCATAATATAAAAGAGGCAGTAGATCTAGCTGGTCTGTCATAATATGAAAGAGGCAGTAGATCTAGCTGGTCTGCCATAATGTAATTGAGACAGAAGATCTAGCTGGTCTGCCATTATGTAATTCAGACAGTAGATCTAGCTGGTCTGTCATAATGTAATTGAGACAGTAGATCTAGCTGGTCTGTCATAATATAAAAGAGGCAGTAGATATTGCTGGTCTGTCATAAAATAAAAGAGGCAGTAGATCTAGCTGGTCTGTCGAATTATAAAAGAGGCAGTAGATCTAGCTGGTCTGTCATAATATAAAAGAGGCAGCAGATCTAACTGGTCTGTCATAATATAAACAGGCAGCAGATCTAGCTGGTCTGTCATAATATAAAAGATGCAGTAGATCTAGCTGATCTGTCATAATATAAAAGAGACAGTAGATCTAGCTGGTCTGTCATATGGTAATTGAGACATTAGATCTAGCTGGTCTGTCATAATATAATAGAGACAGAAGATCTAGCTGGTCTGTCATAATATAATAGCGACGGTAGATCTAGCCGGTTTGTCAGAATATAAAAGAGGCAGTAGATCTAGCTGGTCTGTCATAATATAAAATAGGCAGTAGATCTAGCTGGTCTGCCATAATGTAATTTAGACAGTAGATCTAGCTGGTCTGTCATAATATAATAGAGACAGTAGATCTAGCTGGTCTGTCATAATATGAAAGAGGCAGTAGATCTAGATGGTCTGTCATAAAATAATAGAGACAGTAGATCTAGCTGGTCTGCCATAATGTAATTGAGTCAGTAGATCTAGCTGGTCTGTCATAATATAAAGAGGCAGCAGATCTAGCTGGTCTGTCATAATATGAAAGAGGCAGTAGATCTAGATGGTCTGTCATAAAATAATAGAGACAGTAGATCTAGCTGGTCTGCCATAATGTAATTGAGTCAGTAGATCTAGCTGGTCTGTCATAATGTAATTGAGAGAGTAGATCTATCTGTTCTGTCATAATATAATAGAGACAGAAGATCTAGCTGGTCTGTCATAACATAATAGAGACAGTAGATCTAGCTGGTTTGTCATAATATAAAAGAGGCAGTAGCTCTAGCTGGTCTTTCATAAAATAAAAGAGGCAGTAGATCTAGCTGGTCTGTCATAATATAAAATAGACAGTAGATGTAGCTGGTCTGTCATAATATAAAGAGGCAGCAGATCTAGCTGGTCTGTCATAATAAAATAGAGACAGTAGATCTAGCTGGTCTGTCATAATATAAAACAGGCCGTAGGTGTAGCTGGTCTGCCATAATGTAATTCAGACAGTAGATCGAGCTGGTCTGTCATAATATAATAGAGACAGTAGATCTAGCTGGTCTGTCATAATATAAAATAGGCAGTAGATCTAGCTGGTCTGTCAAAATATAAAAGAGGCAGTAGATCTAGCTGGTCTGTCATAATATGAAAGAGGCAGTAGATCTAGAGGTCTGTCATAAAATAATAGAGACAGTAGATCTAGCTGGTCTGTCATAATGTAATTGAGACAGTAGATCTATCTGGTCTGTCATAATATAATAGAGACAGAAGATCTAGCTGGTTTGTCATAACATAATAGAGACAGTAGATCTAGCTGGTTTGTCATAATATAAAAGAGGCAGTAACTCTAGCTGGTCTGTCATAATATATTAGAGACAGTAGATCTAGCTGGTCTGTCATAACATAAAGATGCAGCAGATCTAGCTGGTCTGTCATAATATAAAGAGGCAGCAGATCTAGCTGGGCTGTCATAATATAATAGAGACAGTAGATCTAGCTGGTCTGTCATAATATAAAAGAGGCAGTAGATCTAGCTGGTATGTCATAACGTAATTGAGACAGTAGATCTAGCTGGTCTGCCATAATGTAATTTATTCAGTAGATCTAGCTGGTCTGTCATAATATAATAGAGACAGTAGACCTAGATGGTCTGTCATAATGTAATTGAGACAGTATATCTAGATGGTCTGCCATAAAATAATTGAGACAGTCGATCTAGTTGATTTGTCACGATATAAAAGACACAGTAGATCTAGCTGGTCTGACATAAGTTAATAGAGATAGTAGATCTAGCTTGTCTGTCATAATATAATAGAGACTGTAGATCTACCTGGTCTGTCATAATGTAACAGAGGCAGTAGATCTAGCTGGTCTGTCATAAAATAATTGAGAGGGTAGGTCTAGCTGGTCTGTCAAATTATAAAAGAGGCAGTAGATCTAGCTGGTCTGTCATAATATAAAGATGCAGCAGATCTAACTGGTCTGTCATAATATAAAGAGGCAGCAGATCTAGCTGGTCTGTCATAATATAATAGAGACAGTAGATCTAGCTGGTCTGCCATAATGTAATTGAGACAGTAGAACTAGCTGGTCTGACATAATGTAATTGAGCCAGAAGATCTAGCTGGTCTGCCATAATGTAATTGAGACAGTAGACCTAGCTGGTCTGTCATAATATAAAAGAGGCAGTAGCTCTAGCTGGTCTGTCATAATATATTAGAGACAGTAGATCTAGCTGGTCTGTCATAATATAAAGATGCAGCAGATCTAGCTGGTCTGTCATAATATAAAGAGGCAGCAGATCTAGCTGGGCTGTCATAATATAATAGAGACAGTAGATCTAGCTGGTCTGTCATAATATAAAATAGGCAGTAGATCTAGCTGGTATGTCATAATGTAATTGAGACAGTAGATCTAGCTGGTCTGCCATAATGTAATTTATTCAGTAGATCTAGCTGGTCTGTCATAATATAATAGAGACAGTAGATATAGCTGGTCTGTCGTAATATAATAGAGACTGTAGATGAAGCTGGTCTGCCATAATGTAATTTATTCAGTAGATCTAGCTGGTCTGTCATAATGCCCTCAATCTCACTCAAATCATCAAGGAACCCACCAGGTACAACCCTAACTCTGTAAACAAGGGCACCCTCATTGACGTCATCCTGACCAACTGGCCCTCCAAATACACCTCCGCTGTCTACAACCAGGATCTCAGCGATCACTGCCTCATTGCCTGTATCCGCTACGGAGCCGCAGTCAAACGACCACCCCTCATCACTGTCAAACGCTCCCTAAAACACTTCTGTGAGCAGGCCTTTCTAATCGACCTGGCCCGGGTATCCTGGAAGGACATTGACCTCATCCCGTCAGTTGAGGATGCCTGGTCTTTCTTTAAAAGTAACTTCCTCACCATTTTAGATAAGCATGCTCCGTTCAAATAATGCAGAACTAAGAACAGATATAGCCCCTGGTTCACTCCAGACCTGACTGCCCTCGACCAGCACAAAAACATCCTGTGGCGGACTGCGCTAACATCGAATAGTCCCCGCGATATGCAACTGTTCAGGGAAGTCAGGAACCAATACACACAGTCAGTCAGGAAAGCTAAAGCCAACTTCTTCAGGCAGAAGTTTGCATCCTGTAGCTCCAACTCCAAAAAGTTCTGGGACACTGTGAAGTCCATGGAGAACAAGAGCACCTCCTCCCAGCTGCCCACTGCACTGAGACTAGGTAACATGGTCACCACCGATAAATCCATGATTATCGAAAACTTCAACAAGCATTTCTCAACGGCTGGCCATGCCTTCCGCCTGGCTACTCCAACCTCGGACAACAGCTCCCCCCCCCCCGCAGCTACTCGCCCAAGCCTCTCCAGGTTCTCCTTTACCCAAATCCAGATAGCAGATGTCCTGAAAGAGCTGCAAAACCTGGACCCGTACAAATCAGCTGGGCTGGACAATCTGGACCCTCTATTCCTGAAACTATCCGCCGCCATTGTCGCAACCCCTATTACCAGCCTGTTCAACCTCTCTTTCATATCGTCTGAGATCCCCAAGGATTGGAAAGCTGCCGCAGTCATCCCCCTCTTCAAAGGGGGCGACACCCTGGACCCAAACTGTTACAGACCTATATCCATCCTGCCCTGCCTATCTAAGGTCTTCGAAAGCCAAGTCAACAAACAGGTCACTGACCATCTTGAATCCCACCGTACCTTCTCCGCTGTGCAATCTGGTTTCCGAGCCGGTCACGGGTGTACCTCAGCCACGCTCAAGGTACTAAACGATATCATAACCGCCATCGATAAAAGACAGTACTGTGCAGCCGTCTTCATAGACCTTGCCAAGGCTTTCGACTCTGTCAATCACCGTATTCTTATCGGCAGACTCAGTAGCCTCGGTTTTTCGGATGACTGCCTTGCCTGGTTCACCAATTACTTTGCAGACAGAGTTCAGTGTGTCAAATCGGAGGGCATGCTGTCCGGTCCTCTGGCAGTCTCTATGGGGGTGCCACAGGGTTCAATTCTCGGGCCGACTCTTTTCTCTGTATATATCAATGATGTTTCTCATGCTGCGGGCGATTCCCTGATCCACCTCTACGCAGACGACACCATTCTATATACTTCCGGCCCGTCCTTGGACACTGTGCTATCTAACCTCCAAACGAGCTTCAATGCCATACAGCACTCCTTCCGTGGCCTCCAACTGCTCTTAAACGCTAGTAAAACCAAATGCATGCTTTTCAACCGTTCGCTGCCTGCACCCGCACGCCTGACCAGCATCACCACCCTGGATGGTTCCGACCTTGAATATGTGGACATCTATAAGTACCTAGGTGTCTGGCTAGACTCTAAACTCTCCTTCCAGACCCATATCAAACATCTCCAATCGAAAATCAAATCAAGAGTCGGCTTTCTATTCCGCAACAAAGCCTCCTTCACTCACGCCGCCAAACTTACCCTAGTAAAACTGACTATCCTACCGATCCTCGACTTCGGCGACGTCATCTACAAAATTGCTTCCAACACTCTACTCAGCAAACTGGATGCAGTTTATCACAGTGCCATCCGTTTTGTCACTAAAGCACCTTATACCACCCACCACTGCGACTTGTATGCTCTAGTCGGCTGGCCCTCGCTACATATTCGTCGCCAGACCCACTGGCTCCAGGTCATCTACAAGTCCATGCTAGGTAAAGCTCCGCCTTATCTCAGTTCACTGGTTACGATGGCAACACCCATCCGTAGCACGCGCTCCAGCAGGTGTATCTCACTGATCATCCCTAAAGCCAACACCTCATTTGGCCGCCTTTCGTTCCAGTTCTCTGCTGCCTGTGACTGGAACGAATTGCAAAAATCGCTGAAGTTGGAGACTTTTATCTCCCTCACCAACTTCAAACATCTGCTATCCGAGCAGCTAACCGATCGCTGCAGCTGTACATAGTCTATTGGTAAATAGCCCACCCATTTTCACCTACCTCATCCCCATACTGTTTTTATTTATTTATTTTTATTTTTCTGCTCTTTTGCACACCAATCTCTACCTGTACATAACCATCTGATCATTTATCACTCCAGTGTTAATCTGCATAATTGTAATTATTTGCCTACCTTCTCATGCCTTTTGCACACAATGTATATATAGACTCCCCTTTTTTTCTACTGTGTTATTGACTTGTTAATTGTTTACTCCATGTGTAACTCTGTGTTGTCTGTTCACACTGCTATGCCTTATCTTGGCCAGGTCGCAGTTGCAAATGAGAACTTGTTCTCAACTAGCCTACCTGGTTAAATAAAGGTGAAATAAAAAAAAAAAAAAAAAAAAAAAAAATAATATAATAGAGACAGTAGACCTAGCTGGTCTGTCATAATGTAATTGAGACAGTATATCTAGATGGTCTGCCATAAAATAATTGAGACAGTCGATCTAGTTGATTTGTCACGATATAAAATACACAGTAGATCTAGCTGGTCTGACATAAGTTAATAGAGATAGTAGATCTAGCTTGTCTGTCATAATATAATAGAGACTGTAGATCTACCTGGTCTGTCATAATGTAACAGAGGCAGTAGATCTAGCTGGTCTGTCATAAAATAATTGAGAGGGTAGGTCTAGCTGGTCTGTCAAATTATAAAAGAGGCAATAGATCTAGCTGGTCTGTCATAATATAAAGATGCAGCAGATCTAACTGGTCTGTCATAATATAAAGAGGCAGCAGATCTAGCTGGTCTGTCATAATATAATAGAGACAGTAGATCTAGCTGGTCTGCCATAATGTAATTGAGACAGTAGAACTAGCTGGTCTGCCATAATGTAATTGAGCCAGAAGATCTAGCTGGTCTGCCATAATGTAATTGAGACAGTAGACCTAGCTGGTCTGTCATAATATAAAAGAGGCAGTAGCTCTAGCTGGTCTGTCATAATATATTAGAGACAGTAGATCTAGCTGGTCTGTCATAATATAAAGATGCAGCAGATCTAGCTGGTATGTCATAATATAAAGAGGCAGCAGATCTAGCTGGGCTGTCATAATATAATAGAGACAGTAGATCTAGCTGGTCTGTCATAATATAAAATAGGCAGTAGATCTAGCTGGTATGTCATAATGTAATTGAGACAGTAGATCTAGCTGGTCTGCCATAATGTAATTTATTCAGTAGATCTAGCTGGTCTGTCATAATATAATAGAGACAGTAGATATAGCTGGTCTGTCGTAATATAATAGAGACTATAGATGAAGCTGGTCTGCCATAATGTAATTTATTCAGTAGATCTAGCTGGTCTGTCATAATATAATAGAGACAGTAGATATAGCTTGTCTGTCATAATATAATAGAGACTGTAGATGAAGCTGGTCTGTCATAATTTAATAGAGATAGTAGATCTAGCTGGTCTGTCATAATATAATAGAGACAGTTGTTCAAGCTGGTCTGTCATAATATAATAGAGACAGTAGATCTAGCTGGTCTGTCATAATATAAGTGAGACAGTAGATCTAGCTGGTCTGTCATAATAAAATAGAGACAGTAGATCTAGCTGGTCTGTCATAATATAAAACAGGCCGTAGATGTGGCTGGTCTGCCATAATGTAAATCAGACAGTAGATCGAGCTGGTCTGTCATAATATAATAGAGACAGTAGATCTAGCTGGTCTGTCATAATATAAAAGAGGCAGTAGATCTAGCTGGTCTGTCATAATATAAAAGAGGCAGTAGATCTAGCTGGTCTGTCATAATATGAAAGAGGCAGTAGATCTAGATGGTCTGTCATAATATAATAGAGACAGTAGATCTAGCTGGTCTGTCATAATGTAATTTAGGCAGTAGATCTAGCTTGTCTGTCATAATATAATAGAGACAGAAGATCTAGCTGGTCTGTCATAATATAATAGAGACAGTAGATATAGCTGGTCTGTCCTAATATAAAACAGGCAGTAGATCTAGCTGGTCTGCCATAATGTAATTGAGACAGAAGATCTAGCTGGTCTGCCATAATTTAATTGAGTCAGTCGATCTAGCTGGTCTGTCATAATGTAATTGAGACAGTAGATCTAGCTGGTCTGTCATAATATAATAGAGACAGAAGATCTAGCTGGTCTGTCATAATATAATAGAGACAGTAGATCTAGCTGGTTTGTCATAATATAAAAGAGGCAGTAGCTCTAGCTGGTCTGTCAAAATATAATACAGACAGTAGATCTAGCTGGTCTGTCATAATATAAAGAGGCAGCAGATCTAGCTGGTCTGCCATAATGTAATTGAGACAGTAGATCTAGCTGGTCTGCCATAATGTAATTGAGACAGAAGATCTAGCTGGTCTGCCATAATGTAATTGAGTCAGTAGATCTAGCTGGTCTGTCATAATGTAATTGAGACAGTAGATCTAGCTGGTCTGTCATAATATAAAGATGCAGCAGATCTAGCTGGTCTGTCATAATATAAAGAGGCAGCAGATCTAGCTGGTATGTCATAATGTAATTGAGACAGTAGATCTAGATGGTCTGCCATAATGTAATTTATTCAGTAGATCTAGCTGGTCTGTCATAATATAATAGAGACAGTAGACCTAGCTGGTCTGTCATAATGTAATTGAGACAGTATATCTAGATGGTCTGCCATAAAATAATTGAGACAGTCGATCTAGTTGATTTGTCACGATATAAAAGACACAGTAGATCTAGCTGGTCTGACATAAGTTAATAGAGATAGTAGATCTAGCTTGTCTGTCATAATATAATAGAGACTGTAGATCTACCTGGTCTGTCATAATGTAACAGAGGCAGGAGATCTAGCTGGTCTGTCATAAAATAATTGAGAGGGTAGATCTAGCTGGTCTGTCAAATTATAAAAGAGGCAGTAGATCTAGCTGGTCTGTCATAATATAAAGATGCAGCAGATCTAGCTGGTCTGTCATAATATAAAGAGGCAGCAGATCTAGCTGGTCTGTCATAATATAATAGAGACAGTAGATTTGTATTTTTTTTTATTTCACCTTTATTTAACCAGGTAGGCTAGTTGAGAACAAGTTCTCATTTGCAACTGCGACCTGGCCAAGATAAAGCATAGCAGTATGAGCAGACAACACAGAGTTACACATGGAGTAAACAATTAACAAGTCAATAACACAGTAGAAAACAAAGGGGGAGTCTGTCATGTACTGTCATGTTGTGTCTTTGTCTCTGTCCTTTCCCTTCACCCTGTCTCCCTCTGCTGGTCGTTGTTAGGTTACCTTTTCTCCCCCTCTTTCCCCCAGCTGTGCCTTGTCTCCTCCTAACCACCTCGTCACCCCTTTTCCCACCTGTTCCCTTTTTCCCTCTGATTAGGTCCCTATATCTCTCTCTGTTTCTGCTCCTGTCTTTGTCGGATTCTTGTTTGTTGTGTTTCATGCCTGAACCAGACTGTCGTCATGTTTGCTGTAACCTTGTCTTGTCCTGTCGGAATCTGCCGGTCCGTCTGAGCCTACCTATGTTTGGTAATTAAAGAAGCTCTGTTTAAGTTAATTCGCTTTTGGGTCCTCATTCACTCACCGTAACAGAAGAATCCGACCAAGAATGGACCCAGCGACTTCGGATCCTCTCCACTCAGCCGTCGGGATCCAGGGAGCGATGCTAGGCAGACACGAGCAGGAAGTGTCTGCTGCTCGACATGCCGTTGAGACCCTGGCCACCCAAGTCTCCAACCTCACAGAACAGGTTCACCATCTCCGCCTCGATCCACCGGCCACTTCCAGGGCTTTCGAATCTCCGGAGCCCAGAATCAATAACCCGCCGTGTTACTCTGGGGAGCCCACTGAATGCCGCTCGTTCCTCACCCAGTGTGATATTGTGTTTTCTCTCCAGCCCAACACTTACTCCAGGAGCACTGCTCGTGTCGCCTACGTCATATCTGTCCTTATTGGACGGGCTCGTGAGTGGGGCACGGCAATCTGGGAGGCAAGGGCTGAGTGTACTAACCAGTATCAGGACTTTAAGGAGGAGATGATACGGGTTTTTGATCGATCTGTTTTTGGGGAGGAGGCTTCCAGGGCCCTGTCTTCCCTATGTCAAGGTAATCGATCCATAACAGACTACTCTATTGAGTTTCGCACTCTTGCTGCCTCCAGTGGCTGGAACGAGCCGGATTTGCTCGCTCGTTTTCTGGAGGGTCTCCGCGCAGAGGTAAAGGATGAGATTCTCTCCCGGGAGGTTCCTTCCAGCGTGGATTCCTTGATTGAACTCGCTATTCGCATTGAGCGACGGGTTGATCTTCGTCACCGAGCTCGTGGAAAGGAGCTCGCGTTCTCCGTTGCCCCCCTCTCCGCATCACTACCATCTTCCTCTGCCGGCTCGGGTGCTGAGCCCATGCAGCTGGGAGGTATCCGCATCTCGACTAAGGAGAGGGAACGGAGAATCACCAACCGCCTCTGTCTCTATTGCGGTTCCGCTGGTCATTTTGTCACTTCATGTCCAGTAAAAGGCCAGAGCTCGTCAGTAAGCGGAGGGCTACTGGTGAGCGCTACTACTCCTGTCTCTCCTTCAAGATCCTGCACTACCTTGTCGGTCCATCTACGCTGGACCGGTTCGTCAGCTTCCTGCAGTGCCTTAATAGACTCTGGGGCGGAGGGCTGTTTTATGGACGAGACCTGGGCTCGGGAACATGACATTCCTCTCAGACAGTTAAAGGAGCCCACTGCCTTGTTCGCCCTGGATGGTAGTCCTCTCCCCAGGATTCAGCGTGAGACGCTACCTTTAACCCTCACTGTTTCTGGTAATCATAGTGAAACCATTTCTTTTTTAATTTTTCGTTCACCTTTTACACCTGTTGTTTTGGGCCATCCCTGGCTAGTTTGTCATAATCCTTCCATTAATTGGTCTAGTAATTCTATCCTCTCCTGGAACGTCTCTTGTCATGTGAAATGTTTAATGTCTGCTATCCCTCCTGTTTCCTCTGTCTCTTCTTCACAGGAGGAGCCTGGTGATTTGACAGGGGTGCCGGAGGAATATCACGATCTGCGCACGGTGTTCAGTCGGTCCAGGGCCACCTCTCTTCCTCCACACCGGGTCGTATGATTGTAGTATTGATCTCCTTCCGGGAACCACCCCCCCCCCGGGGTAGACTATACTCTCTGTCGGCTCCCGAACGTAAGGCTCTCGAAGATTATTTGTCTGTAGCTCTTGACGCCGGTACCATAGTCCCCTCCTCCTCTCCCGCCGGAGCGGGGTTTTTTTTTGTCAAGAAGGAGGACGGGTCTCTGCGCCCCTGCATAGATTATCGAGGGCTGAATGACATAACAGTGAAGAATCGTTATCCGCTTCCTCTTATGTCTTCAGCCTTCGAGATCCTGCAGGGAGCCAGGTTTTTCACTAAGTTGGACCTTCGTAACGCTTACCATCTCGTGCGCATCAGGGAGGGGGACGAGTGGAAGACGGCGTTTAACACTCCGTTAGGGCACTTTGAATACCGGGTTCTTCCTTTCGGCCTCGCTAACGCTCCAGCTGTCTTTCAGGCATTAGTCAATGATGTCCTGAGAGACATGCTGAACATCTTTGTTTTCGTTTACCTTGACGATATCCAGATTTTTTCACCGTCACTCCAGATTCATGTTCAGCACGTTCGACGTGTCCTCCAGCGCCTTTTAGAGAATTGTCTTTTTGTGAAGGCTGAGAAGTGCACTTTTCATGCCTCCTCCGTCACATTTCTCGGTTCTGTTATTTCCGCTGAAGGCATTAAGATGGATCCCGCTAAGGTCCAAGCTGTCATTGATTGGCCCGTCCCTAAGTCACGCGTCGAGCTGCAGCGCTTTCTCGGCTTCGCGAACTTCTATCGTCGTTTCATCCGTAATTTCGGTCAGGTGGCAGCTCCTCTCACAGCCCTTACTTCTGTCAAGACGTGCTTTAAGTGGTCCGTTTCCGCCCAGGGAGCTTTTGATCTCCTCAAGAATCGTTTTACATCCGCTCCTATCCTTGTTACACCTGACGTCTCTAGACAGTTCGTTGTCGAGGTTGACGCGTCAGAGGTGGGCGTGGGAGCCATTCTTTCTCAGCGCTCCCTCTCTGACGACAAGGTCCACCCATGCGCGTATTTTTCTCATCGCCTGTCGCCGTCGGAACGTAACTATGATGTGGGTAACCGCGAACTGCTCGCCATCCGGTTAGCCCTAGGCGAATGGCGACAGTGGTTGGAGGGGGCGACCGTTCCTTTTGTCGTTTGGACTGACCATAGGAACCTTGAGTACATCCATTCTGCCAAACGACTTAATGCGCGTCAGGCGCGTTGGGCGCTGTTTTTCGCTCGTTTCGAGTTCGTGATTTCTTATCGTCCGGGCTCTAAGAACACCAAGCCTGATGCTTTGTCTCATCTCTTCAGTTCTTCAGTAGCCTCCACTGACCCCGAGGGGATTCTCCCTGAGGGGCGTGTTGTCGGGTTGACTGTCTGGGGAATTGAGAGGCAGGTAAAGCAAGCGCTCACTCACACTCCGTCGCCGTGCGCTTGTCCTAGGAACCTTATTTTCGTTCCCGTTCCTACTCGTCTGGCCGTTCTTCAGTGGGCTCACTCTGCCAAGTTAGCCGGCCACCCTGGCGTTCGGGGTACGCTTGCTTCCATTCGCCAGCGTTTTTGGTGGCCCACCCGGGAGCATGACACGCGTCGTTTCGTGGCTGCTTGTTCGGTCTGCGCGCAGACTAAGTCTGGTAACTCTCCTCCTGCCGGCCGTCTCAGGCCGCTTCCTATTCCCTCTCGACCGTGGTCTCACATCGCCTTAGATTTTGGCACCGGACTGCCTTCGTCAGCGGGGAAGACTGTTATTCTTACGGTTGTCGATAGGTTCTCTAAGGCGGCTCATTTCATTCCCCTTGCTAAGCTTCCTTCTGCTAAAGAGACGGCACAAATCATCATCGAGAATGTTTTCAGAATTCATGGCCTTCCGTCAGACGTCGTTTCGGACAGAGGTCCGCAATTCACGTCTCAATTTTGGAGGGAGTTTTGCCGTTTGATTGGGGCTTCCGTCAGTCTCTCTTCCGGCTTTCACCCCCAGTCTAACGGTCAAGCAGAACGGGCCAATCAGACTATTGGTCGCATCTTACGCAGTCTTTCTTTTCGCAACCCTGCGTCTTGGTCAGAACAGCTCCCCTGGGCAGAATACGCCCACAACTCGCTTCCTTCGTCTGCGACCGGGCTATCTCCTTTTCAGAGTAGCCTCGGGTACCAGCCTCCGCTGTTCTCATCTCAGTTCGCCGAGTCCAGCGTCCCCTCCGCTCAGGCTTTTGTCCAACGTTGCGAGCGCACCTGGAAGAGGGTCAGGTCTGCACTTTGCCGTTATAGGACGCAGACTGTGAGGGCTGCTAATAAGCGTAGAACTAAGAGTCCTAGATATTGTCGCGGTCAGAGAGTTTGGCTCTCCACTCAGAACCTTCCCCTTAAGACGGCTTCTCGCAAGTTGACCCCGCGGTTCATTGGTCCGTTCCGTATTTCTCGGGTCATTAATCCTGTCGCAGTTCGACTTCTTCTTCCGCGATACCTTCGTCGCGTCCACCCGGTCTTCCATGTCTCCTGCATCAAGCCCGTCCTTCGCGCCCCCGCTCGTCTTCCCCCCCCCCCCCCCCATCCTTGTCGAGGGCGCACCCATCTACAGGGTCCGTAGAATTTTGGACATGCGTCCTCGGGGCCGTGGTCACCAGTACCTCGTAGATTGGGAGGGGTACGGTCCTGAGGAGAGGAGTTGGGTTCCCTCTCGGGACGTGCTGGACCGTGCGCTGATCGAGGATTTCCTCCGTTGCCGCCAGGTTTCCTCCTCGAGTGCGCCAGGAGGCGCTCGGTGAGTGGGGGGGTACTGTCATGTACTGTCATGTTGTGTCTTGTCTCTGTCCTTTCCCTTCACCCTGTCTCCCTCTGCTGGTCGTTGTTAGGTTACCTTTTCTCCCCCTCTTTCCCCCAGCTGTGCCTTGTCTCCTCCTAACCACCTCATCACCCCTTTTCCCACCTGTTCCCTTTTTCCCTCTGATTAGGTCCCTATATCTCTCTCTGTTTCTGCTCCTGTCTTTGTCGGATTCTTGTTTGTTGTGTTTCATGCCTGAACCAGACTGTCGTCATGTTTGCTGTAACCTTGTCTTGTCCTGTCGGAATCTGCCGGTCCGTCTGAGCCTACCTATGTTTGGTAATTAAAGAAGCTCTGTTTAAGTTAATTCGCTTTTGGGTCCTCATTCACTCACCGTAACAGAGTCTATATACAATGTGTGCAAAAGGCATGAGGTAGGCGAATAATTACAATTTTGCAGATTAACACTGGAATGATAAATGATCAGATGGTCATGTACAGGTAGAGATATTGGTGTGCAAAAGAGCAGAAAAGTAAATAAATAAAAACAGTATGGGGATGAGGTAGGTGAAAATGGGTGGGCTATTTACCAATAGACTATGTACAGCTGCAGCGATCGGTTAGCTGCTCAGATAGCTGATGTTTGAAGTTGGTGAGGGAGATAAAAGTCTCCAACTTCAGCGATTTTTGCAATTTGTTCCAGTCACAGGCAGCAGAGTACTGGAACGAAAGGCGGCCAAATGAGGTGTTGGCTTTAGGGATGATCAGTGAGATACACCTGCTGGAGCGCGTGCTACGGATGGGTGTTGCCATCGTGACCAGTGAGCTGAGATAAGGCGGAGCTTTACCTAGCATGGACTTGTAGATGACCTGGAGCCAGTGGGTCTGGCGACGAATATGTAGCGAGGGCCAGCCAACTAGAGCATACAAGTCGCAGTGGTGGGTGGTATAAGGTGCTTTAGTGACAAAACGAATGGCACTGTGATAGACTGCATCCAGTTTGCTGAGTAGAGTGTTGGAAGCCATTTTGTAGATGACATCGCCGAAGTCGAGGATCGGTAGGATAGTCAGTTTTACTAGGGTAAGCTTGGCGGCGTGAGTAAAGGAGGCTTTGTTGCGGAATAGAAAGCCGACTCTTGATTTGATTTTCGATTGGAGATGTTTGATATGAGTCTGGAAGGAGAGTTTGCAGTCTAGCCAGACACCTAGGTACTTATAGATGTCCACATATTCTAGGTCGGAACCATCCAGGGTGGTGATGCTAGGCGGGCATGCGGGTGCAGGCAGCGATCGGTTAAAGAGCAGTCGGAGGCCACGGAAGGAGTGTTGTATGGCATTGAAGCTTGTTTGGAGGTTAGATAGCACATTGTCCAATGACGGGCCGAAAGTATATAGAATGGTGTCGTCTGCGTAGAGGTGGATCAGGGAATCGCCCGCAGCAAGAGCAACATCATTGATGTATACAGAGAAAAGAGTCGGCCCGAGAATTGAACCCTGTGGCACCCCCATAGAGACTGCCAGAGGACCGGACAGCATGCCCTCCGATTTGACACACTGAACTCTGTCTGCAAAGTAATTGGTGAACCAGATCTAGCTGGTCTGCCATAATGTAATTGAGACAGTAGATCTAGCTGGTCTGCCATAATGTAATTGAGCCAGAAGATCTAGCTGGTCTGCCATAATGTAATTGAGACAGTAGACCTAGCTGGTCTGTCATAATATAAAAGAGGCAGTAGCTCTAGCTGGTCTGTCATAATATATTAGAGACAGTAGATCTAGCTGGTCTGTCATAATATAAAGATGCAGCAGATCTAGCTGGTCTGTCATAATATAAAGAGGCAGCAGATCTAGCTGGGCTGTCACAATATAATAGAGACAGTAGATCTAGCTGGTCTGTCATAATATAAAAGAGGCAGTAGATCTAGCTGGTATGTCATAATGTAATTGAGACAGTAGATCTAGCTGGTCTGCCATAATGTAATTTATTCAGTAGATCTAGCTGGTCTGTCATAATATAATAGAGACAGTAGATATAGCTGGTCTGTCATAATATAATAGAGACTGTAGATGAAGCTGGTCTGTCATAATTTAATAAAGATAGTAGATCTAGCTGGTCTGTCATATTATAATAGAGACAGTTGTTCAAGCTGGTCTGTCATAATATAATAGAGACAGTAGATCTAGCTGGTCTGTCATAATATAATTGAGACAGTAGATCTAGCTGGTCTGTCATAATATGAAAGAGGCAGTAGATCTAGCTGGTCTGTCATAATATAATAGAGACGGTAGATCTTGCTGGTCTGTCATAATGTAATTGAGACAGTAGATCTAGCTGGTCTGTCATAATGTAATTGAATCATTAGATCTAGCTGGTCTGTAATAATGTTATTTAGACAGTAGACCTAGCTGGTCTGCCATAATATAATAGAGACAGTAGACCTAGCTGGTCTGTCATAATGTAATTGAGAGAGTATTTCTAGATGGTCTGCCATAAAATAATTGAGACAGTCGATCTAGTTGATTTGTATATATATATAAAAGACACAGTAGATCTAGCTTGTCTGACATAATTTAATAGAGATAGTAGATCTAGCTTGTCTGTCATAATGTAACAGAGGCAGTAGATTTAGCTGGTCTGTCATAAAATAATTGAGACAGTAGATCTAGCTGGTCTATCATAATATAATTGAGACAGTAGATCTAGCTGGTCTGTCATAATATAAAAGAGGCAGTAGATCTAGCTGGTCTGTCATAATGTAATTGAGACAGTAGATCTTGCTGGTCTGTCATAATGTAATTGAGACAGTAGATCTAGCTGGTCTGTCATAATATAAAAAAGGCAGTAGATCTAGCTGGTCTGTCATAATGTAATTGAATCATTAGATCTAGCTGGTCTGTCATAATGTTATTTAAACAGTAGACCTAGCTGGTCTGCCATAATGTAATTGAGACAGTAGATCATGCTGGTCTGCCATAATGTAATATATTCAAGAGATCTAGCTGGTCTGCCATAATGTAATTGAATCAGTAGATCTAGCTGGTCTGCAATAATGTAACAGAGGCAGTAGATCTAGCTGATCTGCCATAATATAATAGAGACAGTAGATCTAGCTGGTCTGTCATAATATAAAAGAGGCAGTAGATCTAGCTGGTCTGTCATAATATGAAAGAGGCAGTAGATCTAGCTGGTCTGCCATAATGTAATTGAGACAGAAGATCTAGCTGGTCTGCCATTATGTAATTCAGACAGTAGATCTAGCTGGTCTGTCATAATGTAATTGAGACACTAGATTTAGCTGGTCTGTCATAATATAAAAGAGGCAGTAGATATAGCTGGTCTGTCATAATATAAAAGAGGCAGTAGATCTAGCTGGTCTGTCATAATATAATAGAGACAGTAGATCTAGCTGGTCTGTCAAATTATAAAAGAGGCAGTAGATCTAGCTGGTCTGTCATAATATAAAAGAGGCAGCAGATTTAACTGGTCTGTCATAATATAAAGAGGCAGCAGATCTAGCTGGTCTGTCATAATATAAAAGAGGCAGTAGATCTAGCTGATCTGTCATAATATAAAAGAGACAGTAGATCTAGCTGGTCTGTCATAATGTAATTCAGACAGTAGGTCTAACTGGTCTTTCATAATGTAATTGAGACAGTAGATCCAGGTGGTCTGTCATAATGTAATTGAAACAGAAGATCTAGCTGGTCTGTCATAATATAATAGAGACAGTAGATCTAGCTGGTTTGTCATAATATAAAAGATGCAGTAGATCTAGCTGGTCTGTCATAATATAAAAGAGACAGTAGATGTAGCTGGTCTGTCATAATATAAAGAGGCAGCAGATCTAGCTGGTCTGTCATAATAAAATAGAGACAGTAGATCTAGCTGGTCTGTCATAATATAAAACAGGCCGTAGATGTAGCTGGTCTGCCATAATGTAAATCAGACAGTAGATCGAGCTGGTCTGTCATAATATAATAGAGACAGTAGATCTAGCTGGTCTGTCATAATATAAAAGAGGCAGTAGATCTAGCTGGTCTGTCATAATATAAAAGAGGCAGTAGATCTAGCTGGTCTGTCATAATATGAAAGAGGCAGTAGATCTAGATGGTCTGTCATAATATAATAGAGACAGTAGATCTAGCTGGTCTGTCATAATATAATTGAGACAGTAGATCTAGCTGGTCTGTCATAATATAAAAGAGGCAGTAGATCTAGCTGGTCTGTCATAATATAAAAGAGGCAGTAGATCTAGCTGGTCTGTCATAATGTAATTGAATCATTAGATCTGGGTGGTCTGTCATAATGTCATAATGTAATTTAGGCAGTAGATCTAAGAGGCAGTAGATCTAGCTGGTATGTCATAATATAATAGAGACAGTGGATCTAGCTGGTCTGTCATAATATAATAGAGACAGTAGATCTAGCTGGTCTGTCATAATATAATTGAGACAGTAGATCTAGCTGGTCTGTCATAATATAAAAGAGGCAGTAGATCTAGCTGGTCTGTCATAATATAAAAGAGGCAGTAGATCTAGCTGGTCTGTCATAATGTAATTGAATCATTAGATCTGGGTGGTCTGTCATAATATAATTGAGACAGTAGATCTAGCTGGTCTGTCATAATATAATTGAGACAGTAGATCTAACTGGTCTGTCATAATATAATTGAGACAGTAGATCTAGCTAGCCTGTCAAAATATAATACAGACAGTAGATCTAGCTGGTCTGCCATAATGTAATTAAGACAGTAGATCTAGCTGGTCTGTCATAATATAATTGAGACAGTTGATCTAGCTGGTCTGTCATAATATAATAGAGACAGTAGATGTAGCTGGTCTGTCATAGTATAATAGAGACGGTAGATCTAGAAGGTCTGTCATAATGTAATTGAGACAGTAGATCGAGCTGGTCTGTCATAATGTAATTGAGACAGAAGATCTAGCTGGTCTGACATGAAATAATAGAGACAGTAGATCTAGCTGGTATGTCATAATATAATAGAGACAGTGGATCTAGCTGGTCTGTCATAATATAATAGAGACAGTAGATCTAGCTGGTCTGTCATAATATAATTGAGACAGTAGATCTAGCTGGTCTGTCATAATATAAAAGAGGCAGTAGATCTAGCTGGTCTGTCATAATATAAAAGAGGCAGTAGATCTAGCTGGTCTGTCATAATGTAATTGAATCATTAGATCTGGGTGGTCTGTCATAATATAATTGAGACAGTAGATCTAGCTGGTCTGTCATAATATAATTGAGACAGTAGATCTAACTGGTCTGTCATAATATAATTGAGACAGTAGATCTAGCTAGCCTGTCAAAATATAATACAGACAGTAGATCTAGCTGGTCTGCCATAATGTAATTCAGACAGTAGATCTAGCTGGTCTGTCATAATATAATTGAGACAGTTGATCTAGCTGGTCTGTCATAATATAATAGAGACAGTAGATGTAGCTGGTCTGTCATAGTATAATAGAGACGGTAGATCTAGAAGGTCTGTCATAATGTAATTGAGACAGTAGATCGAGCTGGTCTGTCATAATATAAAAAAGGCAGTAGATCTAGCTGGTCTGCCATAATGTGATTGAGACAGTAGATCTACCTGGTCTGCCATAATATAATTGAGACAGAAGATCTAGCTGGTCCACCATAATGTAATTGAGACAGAAGATCTAGCTGGTCTGCCATAATGTAATTTAGACAGTAGATCTAGCTGGTCTGTCATAATATAATTGAGACAGTAGATCTAGCTGGTCTGTAATAATGCAATTGAGACAGTAGATCTAGCTGGTCTGCCATAATGTAATTTAGACAGTAGATATAGCTGGTCTGTCATAATATAATTGAGACAGTAGATCTAGCTGGTCTGTCATAATATAATAAAGACAGTAGATCTAGCTGGTCTGTCATAATATAATAAAGACGGTAGATCTAGCAGGTCTGTCAAAATGTAATTGGGACTGTAGATCTAGCTGGTCTGTCAAAATATAAAAGAGGCAGTAGATCTAGCTCATCTGTCATAATATAATTGAGACAGTAGATCTAGCTGGTCTGTCATAATATAATAAAGGCAGTAGATCTAGCTGGTCTGTCAAAATATAATACAGACAGTAGATCTAGCTGGTCTGCCATAATGTAATTGAGACAGTAGATCTAGCTTGTCTGTCATAATATAATTGAGACAGTTGATCTAGCTGGTCTGTGATAATATAATAGAGACGGTAGATCTAGCAGGTCTGTCATAATGTAATTGAGACAGTAGATCTAGCTGGTCTGTCGTAATATAAAAAAGGTAGTAGATCTAGCTGCAAATCCATAATGTGATTGAGACAGTAGATCTACCTGGTCTGCCATAATATAATTGAGACAGAAGATCTTGCTGGTCCACCATAATGTAATTGAGACAGAAGATCAAGGTGGTCTGCCGTAATGTAATTTAGACAGTAGATCTAGCTGTTCTGTCAAAATATAAAAAAAGGTAGTAGATCTAGCTGGTCTGTCATAATGTGATTGAGACAGTAGATCTACCTGGTCTGCCATAATATAATTGAATCAGTAGATCTAGCTGGTCTGTCATAATGTAATATATTCAAGAGATCTAGCTGGTCTGCCATAATGTAATTGAATCAGTAGATCTAGCTGGTCTTTCATAAAGTAATATAATCAGTAGATCTAGCTGGTCTGCCATAATGTAACAGAGGCAGTAGATCTAGCTGGTCTGTCATAATGTAATTGAGACAGTAGATCTAGCTGGTCTGTCATAATATAAAAAAGGCAGTAGATCTAGCTGGTCTGTCATAATGTAATTGAATCATTAGATCTAGCTGGTCTGTCATAATGTAAGGGAATACCCCCCTGAATTGTACAAAAATGAATGGCAAGATATTGGCATTGGACAAACCATGTACACAATGTCCAATACCACCCAAAGCAGCGTTGATTCGTGCAAAGTATGTTACAAATGCCATATGGCAATTGCCAATTGTAACACTTCAAAAATCCAACAGGGGCGAGTGCGCTCCACCTGGGTTTTTCATATTGTAATTGAGACAGAAAATATAGCTGGTCTGTCATAATATAAAAGAGGCAGCAGATCTATCTGGTCTGTCATAATATAATAGAGACAGTAGATCTAGCTGGTCTGTCATAATATAATTGAGACAGTAGATCTAGCTGGTCTGTCATACTATAATTGAGACAGTAGATCTAGCTGGTCTGTCATAATATAATAGAGACGATAGATCTAGCTGGTCTGTCATAATGTAAATGAGACAGTAGATCTAGCTGGTCTGTCATAATATAAAAGAGGCAGTAGAGCTAGCTGGTCTGTCATAAGGTAATTGAATCAGTAGATCTAGCTGGTCTTTCATAATGTAATTTAGACAGTAGATCTAGCTGACCTGCCATAATGTAATTGAGACAGTAGATATTGCTGGTTTGTCATAATATAATAGAGAGAGTAGATCTAGCTGGTCTGTCATAATATAATTGAATCAGTAGATCTAGCTGGTCTGTCATAATGTAATATATTCAAGAGATCTAGCTGGTCTGCCATAATGTAATTGAATCAGTAGATCTAGCTGGTCATTCATAGTGTAATATAATCAGTAGATCTAGCTGGTCTGCCATAATGTAACAGAGGCAGTAGATCTAGCTGGTCTGACATAAAATAATTGAGAGGGTAGATCTAGCTGGTCTGTCAAAATATAAAATAGTTAGTAGATCTAGCTGGTCTTTCATAATGTAAAAGAGGCAAAAGATCTAGCTGGTCTGTCATAATATAAAGAGGCAGCAGATCTAGCTGGTCTGTCATAATATAAAAGAGGCAGTAGATCTAGCTGGTCTGTCATAAAATAATTGAGAGGGTATATCTAGCTGGTCTGTCATAATATAAAAGAGGCAGTAGATCTAGCTAATCTGTCATAATTTAAAAGAGGCAGTAGATCTAGCTGGTCTATCATAATATAATAGAGACAGTAGATCTAGCTGGTCTGTCATAATATAATAGAGACAGTAGATCTAGCTGGTCTGTCATAATATAAAGATGCAGCCGATCTAGCTGGTCTGCCATAACGTATTTGAATCAGTAGATCTAGCTGGTCTGCCATAATGTAACAGAGGCAGTAGATCTAGCTGGTCTGTCATAATATAATAGAGACAGTAGATCTAGCTGGTCTGTCATAATATAATAGAGACAGTAGATCTAGCTGGTCTGTCATATTATAATTGAGACAGTAGATCTATCTGTTCTGTCATAATGTAATATAATCAAGAGATCTAGCTGGTCTGCCATAATGTAACAGAGGCAGTAGATCTAGCTGGTCTGTCATAAAATAATTGAGAGGGTAGATCTAGCTGGTCTGTCATAATATAAAAGAGGCAGCAGATCCAGCTGGTCTGTCATAATATAAAGAGGCAGCAGATCTAGCTGGTCTGTCATAGAATAATTGAGAGGGTAGATCTAGCTGGTCTGTCATAATATAATAGAGACAGTAGATTTTTCTGGTCTGTCATAATATAAAAGAGGCAGTAGATCTAGCTCATCTGTCAAAATATAATAGAGACAGTAAATCTAGCTGATATGTCATAATATAATAGAGACAGTAGATCTAGCTGGTCTGTCATAACATAAAAAAGGCAGTAGATGTAGCTCATCTGTCATAAAATAATTGAGACCGTAGATCTAGCTGATATGTCATAATATAAAAGAGGCAGTAGATCTAGCTGGTCTGTCATAAAATAATTGAGACAGTAGATCTAGCCGAAATTTCATAATATAATTGAGAGAGTAGATCTAGTTGGTCTGCTGTAATCTAAAAGAGGCAGTAGATCTAGCTGGTCTTTCATAGAATAGTAGTGATAGTAGATCTAGCTGGTCTGTTATAATATAATAGAAACAGTAGATCTAGCTGGTCTGTCATAATGTAATTGAGACAGTAGATCTAGCTGGTCTGTCATAATTTAATAGAGACAATAGATCTAGCTGGTCTGCCGTAATATAATTGAGACAGAAGATCTAGCTGATCTGCCATAATGTAAATGAGAGAATAGATCTAGCTGATCTGCCATAATATAATAGAGACATTAGATCTAGCTGGTCTGTCATAAAATAATAGAGACAATAGATCTAAATCAAATCAAATGTTTATATAGCCCTTCGTACATCAGCTGAAATCTCAAAGTGCTGTACAGAGCCCAGCCTAAAACCCCAAACAGCAAGAAATGCAGGTGTAGAAGCACGGTGGCTAGGATAAACTCCCTAGAAAGGCCAAAACCTAGGAAGAAACCTAGAGAGGAGCCAGGATATGTGGGGTGACCAGTCCTCTTCTGGTTGTGCCGGGTGGAGATTATAACAGAACATGGCCAAGATGTTCAAATGTTCATAAATGACCAGCATGGTCAAATAATAATAATCACAGGCTGAACAGTTGAAACTGGAGCAGCAGCACGGCCAGGTGGACTGGGGACAGCAATGAGTCATCATGTCAGGTAGTCCTGAAGCATGGTCCTAAGGCTCAGGTTTTCCCGAGAGAGAGAAAGAGAGAATTAGAGAGAGCATACTTAAATTCACCCAGGACACCGGATAAGTCTCCCATTCGGAGTCAGTGTCACTGTGAAAGAAAAGGTTCAGTTAGAATAGTTTCACATATGAGCCCTGTATCAACAGGTATAATAAACAGATATATATAGAGAGTTGAAGGTTGAATATATTATTATATTATTATTACCTGCTAGATCTACTGTCTCTTTTATATTATGACTTTTCAGCTAGATCTACTGTCTCTATTATATTATGACAGCTAGATCTACTGTCTTTATTATATTACAACATACCAGCTCAACAGCCTCAAATAGGCTATTTCATGTGGGTTGGGGTGGGGCGGCAGACACACGCATCTCACATTTCATGACATTAAATGTTTATATATTGCTTCTAAAATTGAAATTAAATCACAAATAATATTTTATATTATTAATTTCAAACAAGAGCATTAGCATGATAAGAACTTACTTACTTTCCTCTCCCATTCAAAAAATATTCCTCCACAATCGCTAAATGAAGCGTCCTACAACAATCTCTGTCTCACCTTCCCAATCAATTTATTCTAAAATTGTGTGTACATCTGTATATCTTGACTTGACTTAGTCTCCATAACGATTGATATATAAACAGCTGAATCTGCTCGTTCACCAAACAATGCAATGCGTAATATGTGTTTCTCCTTCCGGTATGAAAACTCAATAGCGCATGACTCTCTTTATGCTGGAGCTTACTACATGGGTTGGTCTTGCAACACATAAACATGGAGTATTGTCGTTTAGCTCAGATAGCTCATTGGCTATCTACCCAGCTAGATTTCAAGACGATCAGTGGTCATTGGGTTAAAAGACAGTCAATCAACGAAACAGCGGGCAAATCATTGGTGCACAATGATGTCATTACTGTCTTTAAATCGATTTCTTTCAGTGAATACATCCCGCAAAATGGCCCATCAGTTTTGATTGTGTTACAAACAAACCAGTTGATTGCAGTGAAACCAAAAATTACTTGAAAAGTCACGTTCTGTGTGGGTGATTTACCTGGAATGTGTCATCGAAAATTGAATGAGACGGAATTCATGACACAAGCGGTTCACAAAATGTTTCGTGTTAGGCTATAAAAACAGATTTTATCAAACAAAAGGTAATTCATTGTGTAACAATGAGCATTGGAATTGCAAACAGACGAAGATCGTCAAAGGTAAACGATTTATTTTAATGCAGTTTGTGATTATGCCCTGTGCTGGTTAAAATGTTTTTTTTTTTTATGGGGCTCTGTGCTCAGATAATCGCATCGTATTCTTTCGCAGTAAATCCTTTTTTGAATCTGACAACGCAGTTGGATTAGCAAGATTCTAGGCTTTCGATACATGTGAGACACATGTATTTTCATGAATGTTTAATATGACTATTTATGTAGTGATCACCGTATGTTGTGGAATTTCAGCTAGCGGATTCCGTGCACAGAGGGGTTAAGCGTATAACAATTTATTTCACCTAACAGTACGAACTCTGAAGATAAATGAAGGGCAATCAACTCACATATGGAGTCTAAATCCCAAAGATGGCGAGCGCGCTCCAACATACATTTTCATATTGCAAATAGACGCAAAGTCAAGACCCAATGGTCAAATGTAGATTTTTTACAACCCCCTCTAAAAAAGTGCTTTCTAGACTGTTTTTCCCCATAAAGTTTTTACATGGACGGCAGTTCATCCAAACCATATGTCAAGTTGCATATGGCAAATGCCAAGTGTCATACAACAAAAATCGCAAAGGTGGCGAGCACGCTACAAAGTCAAGACCAAAGAGTCAAATTTAGATTTTTTTTATTTAAAAAAAAAAATACCACCCCCTCTAAAAAAGTGCTTTTTGGACTGTTTCTCGATTTTGGTGGGGGGGGGGGGGGGGCTTTTTTCATCAATTATGCATATGTATTTATAATAACCGTAACCGTTATTTTATTGAGTTTGTCCATAAGGCCTATGTTTTGTCCATTTGCAATATATGATCATATGACGTCAAAAGTCAGTGAATCATGGCCAAATGGCATTAGAAATGTCCATATGCCACACATAAGTACTGTACACCCCCCTGAAATGTACAAAAATTAATGGGAACATATTGGCACCGTACGAAACATAGGTGTCCAATACCACTCAATTCGGCGTTGTTTCATTCAAAGTTGATTGCAAATGCCATATGGCAAATGGCAGGTGTAACACTTTAAAATTCCAACAGGTGGCGAGTGCGCTCCACCTTAATTTTTCATATTGCAAATGTAACACAAGTCAAGACCCAAGAGTAAAATTTAGAAAAATTGAACAGTGCTTTCTGGACCGTTTTTCAAAATTCTTTCGATTTTTGTATCAATTACACACGTATAAGAACTGTATCAACATACTTTAGTCATATTTAATTTTTTACTAGTACAGAAGGCATATGTTTTGTCCATTTGCAATATGATTTCATAGGAAGTCAAAAGTCAAAGTCAATGCCAAAATGATATATAGCACTATGTTAAGCCATGAATCAACCTAGATGGTCTATTTGTCATGAATGATGAGGGAGAAGTGGGACTGTGGTATTTTAAAGATTTTTTAAAAAACGTCCAAAATGACACGGGGCACCCCTATTGGATGGGCACGGGTGGGGGCGTGCTCCCTACCCAACCGTGGACCCCTTGCTACCCCGTAATGGCATTTTAAAAATGTGCTCCTGGTAACCCGTTCCAATCACCAGGTGCACGGCTAGTCATCTAGCAAGTCAGTGTCCATCAGTCAATTCGATGTCACATATGAAGTCTTGAAAAGATCCAACCTTTTTAACCCTTCGAAACAGCACCTATGACACCATTTGAAGACACTTCCGGTTTACACAGGCAGCTGAAAGCGAACACATCTCCTCCTTTGGGTAGGCACTTATAGAATATTGAGTTTTAAGTCTTTATGTTAAGAACTGACTTATTTACAGAGGGTTGAATGAGTGTGTGTTATTTCAGAAAATCACAGAATTCTCGCATAGCTCGGAAACATAATTCAAAAAGATTTGTCTAAACACGCTGCAACTGGATCTGTAACTTAAAAAAAAATATATATATATATCACTAATGTGACATTGTATGATTTCTCTTAAATTAATGGCTGGTTCTTTTTTTATTGACACCGTAGGTTCATTTACTTTGACGTGAAGCGGAAAAATAATTGCTCTATTTTCATTTTTGACCTTTAATCAAAAACTAGAAGGCCAGCATCCCGGAGTTGCCTCTTCACTGTTGACGATGAGACTGGAGAGAGGAACACTGCCTAGAAGGCCAGCATCACGGAGTCGCCTCTTCACTGTTGACGTTGAGACTGGTGTCTAGTAATTGTATAAGAGTGTTTATCTAATATGTCTGGACAGTTGTAGACTGTTTCTGGGTCAGCTTGAAAAGGTTACTTTAGTAAAATGGATGAAATATGCCCAGTGAAAACAGCTTGTAGATCACAAGAAGAGATCAACACATTCACGATCACTATTATTATCACCATAAACCAAAACCATGATACAAAACATTTTGAAAAAGTTAAAAGTTAAAAGTTAGTCTTCAACAGGTCATATCATAGAAAGTAGTATAATCTAGATGCTACATGTTTACTTTAAGGTGCTTTCTGATACTTTCTTCATCCCTTATACATTTTTATTATATTTTTATTATTATAATAATATATATATTTTTTAAATATTTTTAATGTTCCTGTTTAGTCAGTTTAGTCAATGTCCCATTGCATTTACCAATAATCGTCTGTACTTTAAACACGGTTGCTGTTGTACGGTTGTGATACAGAAAAGATAAACTGAGAGAGAAAAAAAAACTTTTACAGCCACACAGAGAACAAAGATCTTAAGTCTTCCAACAAGAACAATATGTACATCCCAAATGACACACTATCCACAATGGGCCCTGGTCAAAAAAAAGTGCACTATATAGGGAATAGGGTGCCATTTGGGACACAGGTAATCTTTTGAGAATAATCAACAGCATCAGCAGGACAAACTGTAATAGTCTGGGCATTCAGGTCCTGCTGCGGATCAATACTGGGATGAACTGCAGAGGGGTTTTGTTCTGCGTGATGATGCGTTTCTCATCTACTCTCTTCTCTTTCCCTCTCTCTCTCTCTCTCGCTCTCTTTCCTCTCTCTGTTTCTCTTTCTCTCTCTCTCTCTCTTTCTCTCTCAACTGAATTCAAATGGCTTTATTGTGGGAACATATGGTTACTTTGCCAAAGCAAAGTGAAGTAAACATAAACATAAATAGCAAACATTACACTCACAAAAGTTCCAAAGGACTTGTGTCTATGTACAGTGTTGTAATGATTTGCAAATAAATAATATGGGTCGTGTTCACAATGGTGTTTGTTCTTCACTAGTTGCCCTTTTCTCGTGGCAACAGGTCACACATCTTGCTGCTGTGATGGCACACTGTGGAATTTCACCCAGTAGATATGGGAGTTCATCAAAATTGGGTTTGTTTTCGAATTCTTCGTGGGTCTGTGTAATCTGAGGGAAATATGTCTCTCTAATATGTTCATACATTGGACAGGAGGTTAGGGAGTGCAGCTCAGTTTCCACCTCATTTTGTGGGCAGTGTGCACATAGCCTGTCTTCTCTTGAGAGCCATGTCTGCCTACGGCGACCTTTCTCAATAGCAAGGCTCTGCTCACTGAGTCTGTACATAGTCAAAGCTTTACTGTCTACTCTCTGTTTAGGGCCAAATAACATTCTAGCTTGCTCAGTTCCTTTGTTAGTCTTTCCAATATGTCATGTAATTATCATTTTGTTTTCTCATGATTTGGTTGGGTCTAATTGTGTTGCTGTCCTGGGACTCTGTGATGTCTGTTTGTGTTTGTGAACAGAGCCCCAGCTGGCAGAGGGGACTCTTCTACAGGTTAATCTCTCTGTAGGTGATGGCTTTGTTATGGAAGGTTTGGGAATCGCTTCTTTTTAGGTGGTTATAGAATTTAACGGCTCTTTTCTGGATTTTGATAATTACTGTGGAAAGAAATGTAATTGGTATGTTGGAGGGTGGGGGGGGGATGCTAGGAGGGGGGGGGGGGGGGTGCTAGGAGGGGCTGCGGTGCCCTGGGTTTGGGGTTCTTCATTTATCTGTTCTGCTGTGGTGTCGAGGCTATGGTCAGGATCTGTGATGGGCTGTTCTGCTTGCTTCTCTGCCGGGGTGGCCAGCTCTCTCTGTCAAACATAATCTTTCTCACCTTCTCCTCCAGCACTCTCATCTTCTCCTCTAGTGCTCTGTTCTTCTCCTGCGGCTGGGCCTTCTTCTTTCTGCTCCTGCTCTTTCTCCTGTTGATGTTGTCTCACCACAGTCCAGAGTGCAAACATGTCTCTCTCCTCCTCCAGCTCTCCGGGTCTGGTTGAGGGGGTGTTGTTGTGCTGGACTGTTGTCTGTGATTTTTCTGACTTTAGTGTGTCCACCTGCTGTTCCAGCTCTACATGCCTTTACCTCCAGCTGGGTGAATTTCTCCTTCCTTTCTGTAATGGTGTAGCAATCTGTGCTGGGGGGGGGGGGGGGGGGGTTGACCACGTGCTTGGGGTTGCTCATCTGTTGGGGTTGTTTAAGGAGGAGGTCTGGTCTGACACGCTCATGGTGGGTGAGACTTCCTCAAGAGAAAGCTTCTCCAGCTGCGCTCCCTCCAGCTGACACATACAGGTTGACATTGGATGCCTCAGAGCCCTCATTGTCTAGTATTGTCTAGTATGCTGAGTTTCCACCCATCGCTAACAACCCCCTCTCTTGACAGAAGGGTGGTGTGTTAATATAGCACTGCGCCATGTCAGGGGATGGTCTGTGTGGAAGGTTAAGTTCGTTACGTTCCTATTTTATTTTTGTAGCAATCAGCAAAATGTGCCTCTGGATAGTCCATGAGTATCTCTTTTCCGTGCCTTCTCATTTTTTACATCCAGGGGGTAGTGTACTGTGATGACCTTTGGACAGGGGGAAGCCATGGAGCAGGGGGCCTCAAAGGCCTCTGCATTTGGGTGGGGGAGGCTGTGAAAGTGTCTTGACATTGTTGGGCTTTGACATCTCTTACTTGAAGTTGCAGTCGGATCTGTTAATTCCTAGCAAGCGTGGTAGCCTTAACTTAGCATTCAGTCCTTATGAAGTAAAATAGATCATTGTAATTAGTTTTTCTTCTTGGTTTTAAACGTAGTTTCTGGATTAACATTACTCACTCAGTTCCAGGTTGAATGGTATTTTCAGGCTTCTGCTTCTTTTGCTGATCATTGGTTTGACAGAGCATTTGCTGTGTAGTCCTTGGGGATAAGTAGGAATCCTTCCAGGTAATGTTGTACAAAATCTGTCTGTCTTTCTGTCTGTCTGTCTGTCTGTCTGTCTGTCTGTCTGTCTGTCTGTCTGTCTGTCTGTCTGTCTGTTTCTCTGTCTGTCTGTTTCTCTGTTTCTCTGTTTCTCTATTTCTGTCTCTCTCTCTCTCTGTATTCTGTCTCTCTATCTCTCTCTGTTTCTGTCTCTCTATCTCTCTGTTTCTGTCTCTCTCTCTCTCTGTTTCTGTCTCTCTCTCTCTCTGTTTCTGTCTCTCTCTCTTTCTCTCTGTTTCTGTCTCTCTCTCTCTCTCTCTGTTTCTCTCTCTCTCTCTCTCTCTCTCTCTGTTTCTGTCTCTCTCTCTGTTTCTGTCTCTCTCTCTCTCTCTCTCTGTTTCTGTTTCTGTCTCTCTCTCTCTGTTTCTGTCTCTCTCTCTCTCTGTTTCTGTCTCTCTCTCTCGCTCTCTCTGTTTCTGTCTCTCTCTCTTTCTCTCTGTTTCTGTCTCTCTCTCTGTTTCTGTCTCTCTTCTCTACATCGATTTCTCTAGCCTCCGTTGTCTGGTCAGGGTGGGCTGTGATATTTTCTCCCCCCAATCGCCCTCCTCCCCTCGCTCTGCTTACACAGAGGGGAGTTTCTCCTTGCCGTCCTTTTTTCCCCTTCTCCTCGTCGTCAAATCTCACCTTCACTCATCTGACTAACTTCTCATATCGTCTTGGAGTTCTCCTTCATTCTGTAGCTCAGAGGTGAGGGACAAATACAATGCTCTCTCTCTCTCTCTCTCTCTCTCTCTCTCTCTCTCTCTCTCTCTCTCTCTCTCTCTCTCTCTCTCTCTCCCCATCTCCATACACAGAGACAATTTCATCTCCAGCTTGACTCTTCTCCCCGTCTTCCACATCTCCCACTTCCCTCCTTTCTCCCTTCATCTAATATGAGGGAGGTACTGTACCGTGGAACACCTGTCGGAGGGCTGGGGAGACAGGAGGACTGTGATTGGTTCAGCCTGCTGAC